>NW_017617577.1:447500-480000 GCF_001879475.1 Ipomoea nil
ATTCATCTGATAGAATTTATTTCTAGGATAAGTTTTTATATTCATTTCTTCATAGGTATTTTTCCGTTCTGATCAAATGTCTTTCAGGCAATTTTGGCTTCTTGTGGCATGTGGGTAGACTTAGAATAAATTCCTTCGAATTTATCCAATTTCTGATCATCTTGCTTCTTTGCCACATTGTGCTCCTTTGACTTGAACATCTTGCTCCTTGACTTGAACATCGTGCTCCTTTTGAACATTGTGCTCTTTTAGCACACATCGTGCTCCTTGGCAGCATTGTGCTCTTTTTAGTAGCATTGTGCTCCTTGGCACATTTTGCTTGTCCGAAAACTTGACTTGTAAAAATAAGTCCTTACGGGGGAATCGATCTCGAGTGTGATCGTTTTGAGTAAAGATTTCTACCATTTCACCATTAGGCTCATCCAGTCATTCTTTCAACTCTACCATCTCTTGGTGTGGATTCCAAATAGAGAGCTGCACGGTTATACCAATTGATTTGCTCAATATTTCCACCTGCACAAACAATGTCACGAAAAGAACGGTTAGTGGTATTTGCGCTGCTTGATCCTCCTGGACTGTCAGCCTCACCACCACCGAACCAATATTCTAATCCTCCTCTTCTAGCAACATTTCTGCCAGCAGATCTGCCACCTCCACCTCTACTACTGCTTGTACCAACATTTCGGGTGGCCAGGGCAGTCATCATCATCTCAAGCAAGCCTTCCAAATGACTGAATCTCTCTTCCCCCTTTTTGGCGTAATCAAGAAGTGTATAAACCGATTCACGAAGAGATGAAATAGATTCGGAAATATTTTCATATGAACCTCGAAGGCAGCCCTGTAACACCCCAGATTTTCAGGATATTTAAAACTTATAAAATAAAGGTGAAATCTCATTAATTCAAAACGTAACATAAAGAGTACGGGGTGCTATGCCACACCTGAGCTAGAGAACTCAGGTGCACAGGCCAACTAACTAATATCCTTAATAAAGTAAATGCATAACATGGCACGCAGGCCGAAAGGGAAACTACCTACTTCTACGTTCCAAGATCTAGCGCGCTCCAGTGACTTATTCTTCTGTGCATGAAAGCCAAATATATCTGTTCAGCGAGAGATGCTGGTAACCCACTCTAACGCGTTGAAATACAATACATATACATATATATATATATATATATATATATATATATATATATACATAGATATACGAAAAGTCATTTTGAAGCATGAAGATATATCCTAAGAGACTTTAGCTTTCAAATTAGGGAACCGACTCGACAAGTAGGGTATACACAATCTACAGTCATATAACCAAGCATATACAATTCTCACATAGGAAACAGTCATAGATAAGTACAACCAATAATCACAATTAAGCATTACTAGCGAGAGCCATATGGTCACGTTTCCATAACAGTCATATCATCAATCATTCGCATCTCATCATATGACACACTTTGTTGGCACCACAGGACCAATCGCATGCCCATACATGAGGGTCAGCGCATATAGCTCTGACATGGCCCCGCAGCACCCTGCCCCGTCTCACAATACGGAGGGGTCGATCGCAACCGACCGATGAGCCGCAGCTCTATATAATATTTATATACCTGACCGGTCTTTACCAGCCTGGTTAACAGTTGGGATGGTTCTCAACCCATTCAACTGCCCGTATAGTGGACCTTTGTCCTATATAATATTTATATACCTGACCGGTCTCTACCAGCCCGGTTAACAGTTGGGATGGATCTCAACCCGTTCAACTGCCCGTATAGTGGACCTCAGTCCTATATAATATTTATATACCTGACCAGTCTCTACTAGCCTGGTTAACAGCCGGTATGGTTCTCAGCCTATCCGACTGCCCGTATAGCCCGATTGATCTCAACCAAATCGGGGTAACATGCACACATAACACATAGCAAGCACATGCAACCCACATTACCACGTTGGGAAGGGGGAGAAAATGTATAACCCTATGCGTGATCCTTCACATACTAAGAATAGTCCTAAGGGGTTCATATTTCTTTCACCTAGGTCAACGGGATACCAATTCAACTAGCATGCAATATATAAGACTCATACGACCTACGAACAGTACCCGAAAATCAAACTAGACATAGGCACGACCAAAATAATACGGAATTCGTTGGGACACCACGGGGGTCGGGGGAACATCAAACGGGGATGCCGGGATCCCGAAGTGGGGTACAAACCAGCAGGTAGCCGGTGGGTGAGGGGTCACCCGCCGGCTGCCCGCCGGCGTTTTACTATTCCGGCCAGCGGGTGCCCGGCGGGCAGCTGCCAGCCCGCCGGCTGCCCGCTGTCGGCGTTGCCCGACTAGGCCGCGGGTAGGTGGCGGGTCCCCTACCCCCACTGACTCTTTTTCACCAAAAACGCCCCGGGAACCTTTGTGGAACCCGAAACCATGCTAAGACACTTTCAAACGCAATTGATAGCACACGTAGACAACTAATGGATCAAAATCAAGAAACATACGTCACATAACCTATCATGCTTTTCTAAACATAATCAACACCCAATCATGCGAATTCCCACCCAATATACCAAGAATAATACCATACGAATTCCACGATATAACCTAGGGTTCTAATCATTTTTAAATCAACAGAACACAATTCACCTTCCAAAATCAAGATTCGGTAGGAATATCATATAACTATCAAGAACCTCATATAATCATTAAAAACATCAAGAACAGCATATAATTATCAAGAACGTCATATAATCATCAAGAACACCATAATTATCAAGAACCTCTCCTCATCAAAATCACCCATGGAATCATCCCACCAATCATCAATAATAATATCACAAATAATCAATACACAATAATATGGGGAAATCCTAAGAGGGGAATCATAGCTATGAAAATAGGTTTCGTTGAGACATGGGTTACCTTTAGCCTTAATTAATTCCTTGGCTATGAAGGGTCTTTCTTGAAGCTTTCTTCTTCCTTGATTTCTCTTAGGGGAATTCTTGGAACTTCTTGTGTGGTGAGGGATTATTGTGGTGGGGGTTCTAGGTGCCTCTTAAGTCCCCTATTTATATATTTAGGAGTCCTAATTAGGAACTAATATTATAGGCTTGCTAATTCTATTCCTTTTGGGACTAAGGATTGGGTTTAGGGATAAGGGCCCATGGACTATGGTGGGCCTTTCCTAATTAATTATTGTAATTTAATTCTTTCTTTTGGGTAATTGGTTAAATGATTAATTGGTTTTAGGGATCGTAACACGGGGTGTTACACTATCCCCCCCCCCCCTTACGAGGGGCTTCGTCCCTGAAGCCCGGTGTGTTAATCCATTCTTTCACCCCTAGGCATCCCGCACCTTGGCCACCCGGTTAGGAATGTGGCCCCATGTTTTGCCTTAACTGGGTAGACTGGATTTCTGGTGGTGTTGTGATAGAAGGGTTTTGGGTCTACCTCGGTCTCCTGCTCCTGAGCTGGACGCCCCGCGAGTGTCCAAGGTGGCCCCGATTACTGCCACCCTCTGATCTAGTGCGCGTGTCGTACGGATCAAGGATGAGAACCCTTCCTCCATGATTTGGTTTTGCCGGTTGAGCTGTGCGAGTATGCGTTCATTGATTGAACCCTCGTTTTGCTCCCTTGGGTTCCCTCCTGATCGTGGTTGCACCGACGGGTTGGGTTCGTCATCCTCCTCCTTATCCTCATTTCCCTTCAGGATTCCGCAATCTTGCATTGCCCGTTTGAGCTTCTTGTTGGAGATGTCTAATTGGTCGACCAATTCTCTTCGTTCATCCTCGGGTTTTTTGCAAATTTCTTCGAGGATGAGGTAATGTCCTCCCTCGGTGTAGTAGATATCATTGCGGCGTAGGTTCTGGGCGTTAAAGACCATTCCATTTGCGGTCTTGACCTCGGTGTGGCTTAGGTCCACTCCCTTTTTCTCCATGATCCAACTTAGGATCATCCCGTAGGGTAGGCTAAGTCGGTTGCTTGATTTGCAAAACTCAATGTGTTTTAGCATGAGGGCCGGCAGGTTGAACTTGATTTTGTGTTTCAAGAAGTAGGCAAAGGTGCACTCTAAACTTCCTACGTCTTTGCTTTTATTATTGGTGGGCAAGAGGCTATCGGTTACAATCATAACCAATATCTTTTGCTCCGCCGATAGCCACTTCCGGTTGGGTCGCGTGGCCGAGGTGAACCCGTCCTCTTTCCCGAGTAGGTACCCAAGATAGTCCTTGTACCCTGTGTTTTGGGTATTGATCCACCCCTTTCGGTCGTAGTTTGACACACCCGTGGTGGTCAGTTTCAAGAGCTTGGCCAAACGCCCTTCGGAAAGCACAATTTCCTTGCCGCGGACCTTGATGGTGATTTCTAGTTTGTCACCCCGTTTGATGGCTACAAGATGTTGATAGAATTCTTTCACCAATTCGGGGTACGTATCCCCTTTGATGGTGAGATATGTATCTAAAAGCCCTTGGTGTTTAAGCATATCAACCAATTCTGGAGAGAATTGGTCGGGTTCAAGGGCTTTACCTCCGATCACGGTGTAATCGGCGTTGTTCCATTCCGGGGTGCGGGTTCCGAGGGGTTTCTTCGGCATTTCGACGGGCGACGCTTTTCCGGCGGCCTTTTTCCGGCGGGTCTCCGGCGTGATTTTCCGGCAAGGGCGGCGACGGTGGGGCGGAGTCCAGGCGACGACTTGGTGAGGTGGGTGATGGTCTCCGATGGCGTGGGGCGTCGGTGGCAGCGGGTGGAGCTTGGGCAGGTGGCGGGCGGCGTGTTGCAGGCGATCTCCGGGCGAAGTGGTTGGGCGGTGGCGCGACGGTGCAGGGCTGTCGGGAGGTGGTCGGACGGCGGCGGCGTTCTGCTGGCGGTGGTTCGGGTGGCCGATGGGGTTTCTACGGTGGGGGGTGGTGAGTTGCGTGAGAGAGGGAAGGGAAGGAAGTGGGGAAGAAGAAGGAGAGGAAGAAGAAGAAGAAGGGTTTTTGATTTGGGGATTTTGTGGGTTTTAGGGATTTGTGGGGTTTTAAGAAGAAAGTGTCCCCTTAAGGTTTCAAGAAAACTCATGGGCTAGTGGTTAAAGCCTTAGTCACTTAAGTGGGGGGTCCAAGGTTCCATTTCTAGTGATAACTTTAGTCTTTTTGATGGTATGGTCTTTGTCTTTTTCCTTCTTTTGTCTTCTAGTGGTGAGGGCTTGGCTAGTTTGTATAGTTTTAGTTTTTTCCCCTGTAAGTAGGACCGAATTTCGAACTAATCTTTATTGATAATATTTCTGAAGTAATTAAGCTAAGTAAGTAGTTCTACTACGAAGGTGATTACAAAGAAATTGCCAACCTATCCTAGACAGAATTCGTCTTCTTGGTTTTCTCCCGCGGGGTTTGCGTGGTCTTCGTCTTCTGGGGTTAGGTTTCCTTCCTCGAGATTGCTCTCCTTCCCGAGGTCGGCTTGAGTGCGGCTCATGACGAATATTTTTCCATGAGCGCCGTAGTTTCCTCGATGAACGGTGCCCCCATGTTGTCCCATGGTGGTAGTGCGTGGTCTTTGGGGTTGGGTGCAAAGGAAGGCCTTGTGTCCTTCCTCTCCGCAGTTGAAGCATCGCAATGGATTGCCCATGCAATCCTTGCCTCTATGGTTTTTGTTGCATTTCGGGCAAGGAAAGCTTCTGGCGCTAGCGTCGTTGTTCCCCAGAGGTGGCCTTTGGTTGGTCAGGTTACTTGGTCTTGAGTTGGCGTCGTTTCTGGTTCTCTTTACTGGCGGTGCCCCTCCTCCGGGGTTCCTCTTTCGTATTTGTTCCTGAACCCCGCGTTGGAGTAGCTGGATTCGGTAGAGATTAGCGGCACTGGAGTAAGCCTCGTTGAGAGTCCGAGGTCTGCTTACCACTAGTGCTTTTCGGGCTTCAAAGTTGAGGCTCGATACGAATCTCTCTATTTTGGTTACCTCGATGGGGACTAGTTCTGGTGCGAAGCGTGCTAGTTCAAGGAATCGTTTGTGGTATTCCATGACGGTAGCTGTCCCTTGTTTCAGATGGAGAAACTCTTCGTACATGGATGCTCTTACGTGTGTTGGATAGAATCGCTCTCGTAGTCGCGTTTTGAGGTGTTCCCAGTTGAACCCCGGTTCTTGTTGGTAAGTGGGACCTTCGTGGATCCACCAAAGATCGGCCTCGTGTCCGAAATAGAATGAGGCTATCTCCATGCGGCGTTCTTCCGGGCATTCTACTAACCCGAGAATTTTGTCGAGGGTTCGGATCCATTCCTCCAGGATTACGGGATCCTCTTCTCCTGAGAACGTGGGCGGTCGATGGTTAGAGACTTGTCGGGCGAAGTCTGCGTTTGCGTTCGATGGAGGTGGTGGGGGCCGGTTGTTGCGGAGAGCCACGTCGCTTAGTGCTTGGGCGACTTGTGTTAGTTGTTGTAGTGTTTGGGTTAGGGGGTCGTGTGCGGCGGGTTCTGGAGTCCTTGATTGTCTTCTGTTGGGTGCCATGCTGTTGTCTTCCTGGGTCAATGTTTATAAGAATGTTAAATTGGGGCTTGGTGTCCTTCTTTGACGTGATAAGCGGGGGAAAGTTTTCTTCAGGTAAGGGAGGAGAGGTTATGTGTAGGTTTCACAATCTCACCGTGCGTCCTAAGATTCTTGGATCCTATGTTCCTAAATATCTAGAGTTCAAGCTTAATGTCTTAAAGTCCGGTCTTAAGAGTCTTATCCTAGGGTCAACTTATGCTCTGATACCAACTGTAACACCCCAGATTTTCAGGACATTTAAAACTTATAAAATAAAGGTGAAATCTCATTAATTCAAAACGTAACATAAAGAGTACGGGGTCCTATGCCACACCTGAGCTAGAGAACTCAGGTGCACAGGCCAACTAACTAATATCCTTAATAATATAAATGCATAACATGGCACGCAGGCCGAAAGGGAAACTATCTACTTCTACGTTCCAAGATCTAGCGCGCTCCAGTGACTAATTCTTCTGTGCCTGAAAGCCAAATATATCTGTTCAGCGAGAGATGCTGGTAACCCACTCCAACGCGTTGAAATACAATATATATATATATATATATATATATATATACACACAAAGATATACGAAAAGTCATTTTGAAGCATGAAGATATATCCTAAGAGACTCTAGCTTTCAAATCAGGGAACTGACTCGACAAGTAGGGGTATACACAATCTACAGTCATAACCAAGCATATACAATTCTCACATAGGAAACAGTCATAGATAAGCACAACCAATAATCACAATTAAGCATTACTAGCGAGAGCCCTATGGTCACGCTTCCATAATAGTCATATCATCAATCATTCGCATCTCATCATATAACACACTTTGTTGGCGCCACAGGACCAATCGCATGCCCATACATGAGGGTCAGCGCATATAGCTCTGACACGGCCCCGCAGCACCCTGCCCCGTCTCACAATACGGAGGGGTCGATCGCAACCGACCGATGAGCCGCAGCTCTATATAATATTTATATACCTGACCGGTCTTTACCAGCCTGGTTAACAGTTGGGATGGTTCTCAACCCATTCAACTGCCCGTATAGTGGACCTTTGTCCTATATAATATTTATATACCTAACCGGTCTCTACCAGCCTGGTTAACAGTCGGGATGGTTCACAACCCATTCAACTGCCCGTATAGTGGACCTCAGTCCTATATAATATTTATATACATGACCGGTCTCTACCAGCCTGGTTAACAGCCGGTATGGTTCTCAGCCCATCCGACTGCCCGTATAGCCCGATTGATCTCAACCAAATCGGGGTAACATGCACACATAACACATAGCAAGCACATGCAACCCACATTACCACGTTGGGAAGGGGGAGAAAACGTATAATAACCCTATGCGTGATCCTTCACATACTAAGAATAGTCCTAAGGGGTTCATACTTCTTTCACCTAGGTCAACGGGATACCAATTCAACTAGCATGCAATGTATAAGACTCATACGACCTACGAACGGTACCCGAAAATCAAACTAGACATAGGCACGATAGACGGAGTCCGTTGGGACAAAACGGGGGTCGGGGGAACATCAAACGGGGAAGCCGGGATCCCGAAGTGGGGTACAAACCAGCGGGTAGCCGGTGGGTGAGGGGTCACCCGCCGGCGTTTTACTATTCCGGGCAGCGGGTGCCCGGCGGGCAGCTGCCCGCTGCCGGCGTTGCCCGAGTAGGCCGCGGGTAGGTGGCGGGTCCCCTACCCCCACCTACCCCCACTGACTCTTTTTCACCAAAAACGCCCCGGGAACCTTTGTGGAACCCGAAACCATGCTTAGACACTTTCAAACGCAATTGATAGCACACGTAGACAACTAATGGATCAAAATCAAGAAACATACGGCACATAACCTATCATGCTTTTCTAAACATAATCAACACCCAATCATGCGAATTCCCACCCAATATACCAAGAATAATACCATACGAATTCCACGATATAACCTAGGGTTCTAATCATTTTTAAATCAACAGAACACAATTCACCTTCCAAAATCAAGATTCGGTACGAATATCATATAACTATCAAGAACCTCATATAATCATTAAGAACATCAAGAACACCATATAATTATCAAGAACGTCATATAATCATCAAGAACACCATAATTATCAAGAACCTCTCCTCATCAAAATCACCCGTGGAATCATCACACCAATCATCAATAATAATATCACAAATAATCAATACACAATAATATGGGGAAATCCTAAGAGGGGAATCATAGCTATGAAAATAGGTTTTGTTGAGACATGGGTTACCTTTTAGCCTTAATTAATTCCTTGGCTATGAAGGGTCTTTCTTGAAGCTTTCTTCTTCCTTGATTTCTCTTAGGGGAATTCTTGGAACTTCTTGTGTGGTGAGGGATTATTGTGGTGGGGGTTCTAGGTGCCTCTTAAGTCCCCTATTTATATATTTAGGAGTCCTAATTAGGAACTAATATTATAGGCTTGCTAATTCTATTCCTTTTGGGACTAAGGATTGGGTTTAGGGATAAGGGCCCATGGACTATGGTGGGCCTTTCCTAATTAATTATTGTAATTTAATTCTTTCTTTTGGGTAATTGGTTAAATGATTAATTGGTTTTAGGGATCGTAACACGGGGTGTTACAAGCCCACTTTGGTGTTGACAGAGATGAGATCTGTGTGGACATCACTAATCTGCTTCTCATGTTGATGAACAACATTGAGAATTCCTTGGCTTTGGTTCACGGCAATTGCTTCATTTGCCTTTCCAGAATTCTTGAGGATTTGAGAGAGTTGGATGTAGAACTCATTGAGTTGCCCCTTGACATTTGCATTCAATCCTCCAACTTGTCTCTCAAGTGCTTGGTGTGTGTCGATCAAATGTTGTTGACTCCTCCGATTTTCATCAAAAGATGTTTCGAATTTTCCTCCTTGAGTATTGACAACATGATCCACATGAGTGTAGATGCCTTGAAACATGCTTTCCATTCGGTCAACAAGGCTTAGTACAACATTCTCCAGATTTTTCAATTTTTCATTTGAGGTTGTGCCATCAATATCTTGCTCTTCTCGGGTTGTGGGAACACATGTTGCTCCTTCTTGAGCAGAATTGACTTCAAGCATGTGGGATTGTGCTTGGTTTTCCACTTGATATCCTTCTCTTTCCGGTGTGTGTAACACGTGCGTGTCACCTTGTGCACTTTCTGCATGAATGGATTGAATTTCCTCCGTGTGTTGGCTAGCTTGCATGGCATTTTGATCTTGACTTATTTCAGTGAAATTCAAAACACTCACATCATATAAGCCACTATCCATTAAATGTGCACCACATGTGACATTTTCTTCTTCTAAATTCCTTGTGACAAATTCATCAATATCAACTAGGAAATCATCTTCGGTAGGCATATCTCCTTGGACTGTGCCATCAAGAGTAGTCTCGGCCAACTTAGCTTTTAATTTGTTCACAAATATTCCATTCACCGTAGACATCAACGTTGCATGGCCAACATCAAAATTACCAATCCAATTTAAGGAAAATAATTCTTCTTCTTGCATACTCGGTCCCTTTGTCATCAAATCTTGATAAGAACCAAGTCTCCATTTTCTCCAATTTAGGACTCTTCGGTATTCATTTACCAAGACCAAATCAAGTCCATCAACTTGTCGTATCTCCTCATGCATCATAGATTCCAATTCGGCTATACGGGAAAAAGGATTCATGAAACTTTGGCTTGTGTTTGGATTTTGGCTTGTGTTTGGATTTTGGCTTGAGTTTGGATTTTGGCTTGAGTTTGGATTTTGGCTTGAGGTAGGGTTCTCATGAGATTGAGTTGAGGGTTGAGATGATAAACCAAGAATTTCTGCAACTGGCCTTTTCCTAGCAGGAATGCCTCTTGGTTTCCTTTTTCTCTTGGAGTTCAAACCAGTTGATTCCTCATGATCATTAAACAGTATTCGGTTACTTCCAAAAGGCTTTCTTTATCTCATTGGTAACCCCTTTCTTTTTATAATTTCACCAATAAGTAGACCGAATCCTAGGATACGGTTGAACTTCCCATTCCTAATTTTTGCACCTTTCACAAAATGTGCAATCCGGCTTAAAATGAGTTTACTCCAGTCACCCCTAACATCATTCATCACAGCATGCAAATATCCAATTCTCACAGGTGATATATCCTCCATACTATTCAATTTTCACAGTACACATTTATAGAGGATTTTAACTAGCATCTCATACTCAAACTTCAAATCAGATTTTTGACCGGAAAGATTTGGTTCGAGAGAAGCATTCTCATTCCGAATTTCTGTCCAAATTTCCGTGTGATCATATGTGTGAACATCTAAGTCCAACAGTGGTTTTTCTGGACTAGATATAGGCAAACCAAAAGTTGTGTGCAACTCTTGTTCATCAATGGTGATGAGAGTTCCATTTACGGTGGACTCAATAGTCCATCCAACAACCTTGGCATTCACATAAAAATCTGCTACATCTTCATCATAAAAACCTGAGTATGGATAAGAATATAACCTCATGAGATTACTTTGTTCAAGTGCATGGATGATCCTTTGTGCGAGTTGAGAGTTCTCGGCTTCTTTGAGAAATCCTTGAGGGTCAAAACTTCCTCCGGCCTTGATTCCAACTGCTAGCTTGGTGAGATTGAGTTGTTGAGAGTGTTCTTCATTTGGTTGAGAGCTTGAATCTCCAATGGTAGCCATAATGTGCTTGGTATTTTTAGAGATTGAGGGATTGAAGATTTTGAAAGAGATGAAGATTGAAAGGTTTCGGCTATGGAAGATGGAAAGATTTTGAGAGTTTTGAGTGTAATGGTGGCTCTTCCAACCGGTTGGGTGGAAGGGAGGTGACTTTACAAAAATATCCTCACAATTGAATGTTGACTTTTAATAAGTGAGGGTTATTTTTTATATTCCAAGAGCTTCCAACCTTTGACCAAACTGATAGTTAGTTTAGGTTATTTATTCTCCATCCAATTTGTCTGCTGATGTGGCGCCAAAAATTTAGATGCTCGGACTGATTTTACCTGAAATAAAATTCATAGAGCACTAAATCTGTTCCGAAAATAATATATGCATATCTACACGTTTTTATGTAGTTGGGAGAAAGAAAAAAGAAATTGATTCTTTCTAGACAATTTATTATATACAACTACCATAAAAAGGTATTCTCATTTTAGATAAAAACCATCATCATACTGTCTTGTCACTCTTAAATGGTAAGATTGTGTAGATCTAAATAAATTTATTTGTGTATATATGTGTATATAAAAGTATTGATACACGATAGAAGAGACATGCAAGCATTATGTGCTTTATTACATTTAATTGAGATAGGTAGACTTAAATATAAAGATGTGACAACTTTTGCATGTGTGACACATAGGCACGAAAATAATCTATCAGATGAAGTAACGAAATTTCATATGAAAAATTGAGCTTATAATTTAA
Source organism: Ipomoea nil (assembly GCF_001879475.1). NCBI lineage: Eukaryota > Viridiplantae > Streptophyta > Magnoliopsida > Solanales > Convolvulaceae > Ipomoea > Ipomoea nil. The sequence goes on from NW_017617577.1 coordinate 459,444, forward strand.
ATAGTGTTTAGAAACTTAGCTCAATTCAATCATGCCCATCTCGTGTCTTAATTTCGAAAATCTTGATTCACATAGAGGCTTTGTGAGAATATCAGCTAATTGATTCTCGGTCGGGATGTATTCGATTGACAATTCCTTCTTTTCGACATGATCCCGGATAAAATGATGTCTCACATCAATGTGTTTTGTTCTTGAATGTAACACGGGATTGTGTGTTATAGCTATGGCACTTGTATTGTCACACAATATGTTGACATTTTCACAATTTACGCCATAATCTTTCAATTGTTGTTTCATCCAAAGAATTTGCGCACAACAACTCCCAGCGGCTATATATTCAGCTTCGGCTGTACTCGTGGCTATGGAGTTTTTCTTTTTGCTGAACCATGATACTAATCTTCCCCCTAAGAACTGGCATGTCCCTGAGGTACTTTTTCGATCGATTTTACATCCTGCAAAATCTGCATCTGAGAAACCAGTTAGTGTAAAATTACCTTCTTTGGGATACCATAATCCCACATTGACTGTTCCTTTTAGGTATCGGATGATTTTCTTGGTAGCAAGAAAATGACTTTCTTTTGGCTTTGACTGGAACCTGGCACATACTCCCACTGAATAAGATATATCTGGTCGACTTGCAGTGAGCTATAGTAATGATCCAATCATTCCTCGATATTTTGTTTCGTCAACGTCCTTGCCTTCATCATCTTTATCCAATCTTAAAGATGTGCTCATCGGGATCTTGATTGAGGATTTTCCATCTTGACCGGATTTCTTTATAAGATCTTTCGTGTATTTGGCCTGATTGATGAATATTCCTTCGTTGAGTTGCTTTACTTGTAAACCAAGAAAGTAGTTCAACTCTCCCATCATACTCATCTCGAACTTATTCTGCATTAGCTTGGAAAATTTCTCACATAAAGTTTTATTAGTACTACCAAAGATAATATCATCGACATAAATTTGTACCAATAAAATGTGATCATTTTCTTGAATTCTAAACAAGGTTTTATCAACAAGGCCTTTTGTAAAACCACAGTTAATTAGGAACGTTGATAGAGTGTCATACCAAGCTCTCGGTGCTTGTTTTAACCCATATAACGCCTTCTTTAATCTGTAGACCTTATTAATATCACCTTTTACCTCGCAACCGGGAGGTTGCTCAACGTAGACTTCTTCTTCAAGTAAGCCGTTCAAAAATGCACTTTTCACGTCCATTTGATAGACGGTGAAATTCTTGTACGCGGCATAGGCTAGAAATATTCTGATGGCTTCCAGTCTTGCAACGGGTGCAAACGTTTCATCGAAATCTATGCCTTCTTCTTGTGAATATCCTTTTGCCACTAAACGTGCTTTATTTCGTATGACAATTCCATTCTCATTTGCTTTATTCCGAAAGACCCATTTTGTTCTAATTACATTGTAATTTTCGGGTCTTGGAACTAATTCCCATACGTCACTTCTTTTAAATTGATCAAGCTCTTCTTGCATTGCATTAATCCAATCTGGATCACTTAGAGCTTCTTCAATGCTTGTGGGCTCCACCTGAGAAAGAAAACAAGAAAATAAAGTATGTATATTTGACGACCTTGTTTTTACTCCTTCTCGTGGATCTCCAATTACTAGCTCTGGAGGGTGATTTTTGAGCCATCTCAAGTCAGGTTGTAGGATACATGGGCTTTCCACGTTTCCTTGCTCAGTAGGTAAGTTGGAGGTAGACACATTTTGCTCATCAGATTGTTCTCCAACTTGTGTTTCAACTTGAGAATTTTGACTTTCCACGTGGGGATCTTCATTGGCTTCCACGTGTCCTTCACTATTGCAATCAATGTCCAATTGCTCCATACCCTGTACAATTTGATCTTTAAAAGATATGTCAGTATCATTAAATGATTTTTCAACTTGACATCTTTCCTGATCATTTTTGTTGCTCTGGGTTTCCTTCTTATGAGCTTCATCAAATGTAACATGAATTGATTCTTCTACCACCATTGATTTCTTATTCAATACTCTGAATGCTTTGCTGGTAGATGAATATCCTAAAAATATTCTTTCATCTGCACGCTTATCAAAAGTCTTTAGATATGTTTTACCATTATTAAGAATAAAACATTTGATGCCAAAAGTATGAAAATAATTGAGTTTAGGTTTTCTCCCTTTCCATAATTCGTACGGAGTCTTATTGTAAGACTTGTGTATCAAGCTTCGATTTTGCGTGTAGCAGGCGGTGTTGATTGCTTCAGCCCAATATCTTTTAGGTAGATCGGCTGACGTAATCATCACTCGTGCGGCTTCTTTTAGCGTTCTATTTCTTCTTTCGGCTACACCATTTTGTTGTGGTGTACGTGCGGCAGATAATTGATGTAGGATTCCTTGAGAATTGCAGTATGCTTTAATTACTTGATTCACGAACTCTGTTCCACGATCAGTTCAGATTTTTGCAATTTTCAAGTCTTTCTCGTTTTGTAGTAGCTTGAGCAGTTCTGGAAAGTTTTGCTCGACTTCGCTTTTCTTTTTGAGAAATATTGTCCCTGTGTACCTGGAAAAATCATCAACAACAACTAGTGTATATTTCTTACCACTTAGACTTACTGGGTCTACTGGACCGAATAGATCCATGTGTAGTAGACTTAGCGGTCTTGTTGTAGATTCTTGAGCTTTGGATTTGAAAGATGACTTGACTTGCTTTCCTCTTTGGCAAGCATCACATATTTGATCTTTCTTGTAGACAATATCGGGTAGACCTTCAACGAGTTTGTTTCTTGCTAGCTTGTTGATAGTCTTGAAGTTTAGATGATTCAACTTCTTGTGCCATTCCCAACTTGTTGCGTGTGAGTTGTTTGCTAGTAGACACACTGATTCTTTTGTTGTGTTCCAATCCACAACATACATATTATTCTTCCTTATTCCTTCGAGCACAACTTCTCCCGAGGAGTTATTCTTCACTTGGCATTTATCTTTGAAGAACTCTACTAGATATCCTTTGTCACAAAATTGACTTGTACTTAGCAAGTTAAATTTTAGACCTTCAACAAAGGATACATCTTCGATTTTCAAACCATTTCGAAATATTGTACCAATTCCTTTTGTTATGCCGTATCGTTCATTTCTACCGAATACGACTTTTGGTCCTTCGATATTTTTAAGATTCACAAGACTAGATTTATTTCCAGTCATGTGTCTAGAACATCCACTACCGAAGTACCAAACTTCCTGCAAATAAATTACACATTTTTAGGTACCCAACTTGATTTGGGTCCTTGGGTGTTAGTCATTTTTGGTACCCAAATCCACCTTGTACTCATGATCTAAGTTTAGGTGATTGGTAACCATTAAACACATTATAATCATAATTAATTTTTGAAAACAATTTTTGTGCCGGTTTTTGAAAATTGACTCGATTTTTTGGCACGTGGGAGGTAGATTGTTTGAGCCTATGATAACCATTAAATCTGGACTTAGTCCATGGTTTAATATTATCAAACCAATCTTGTCTGGAGGGATAAAATCTCCCTGCCTCAATTCTTGGATTCCTTCCCAATCTCCTATGAGGGCTTTGTGCATTAGACTCATTGGTGTATTTCCATTTAGGAACAAACTTTTGCCTTTTTGTATACTGTTTAGGCGAAATATTGTTTCTTTGAGGCTTCGGCCTAACAACATTAATTTTGACATTAGTTTGGTGACCAATTCCTTCTCTCACTGTGCTTTCTTGACCTTTAACAAATTTTACTACTTGGACTTTATTATTTAAAGTAGTAGTAGAATTGGCCAAGTTTTTGGAGGCTTGAGAACACGATGAATCATAACCAAGTCCGGTTTTATCACTTGAGGGTTTTTGCATATTTACCATTTTGTCCATTATTTTGGATGAATGTGTAAATGTTGCTATAACCTCTCTAAGGTTGTGTTCTCTCACTTCCCTTGATTTACACTCTTCTTGAAGACAAATAATTTTATCTTTCAAGTCTTTCACTTCAAGTAGAGCATTTTGCAATGTTTCATTTATTTGATTTTTTTCAAGAATCAAAAGACAATTGCGCTCTTTGAGTTGAGAGTGAGTGTCCATTACGGTTTGACATTCTTCCATTAAGTGAAAGAAGGACTCTCTAGAAAATGAAGAATTAACAGAATCATAAGAGTGAGATGTTACCTCATTTTCTTCATTTCCATTTGCCATAAGACACATGTCCTCATAGGGTGAGTTGTAACACCCCCATTTTCCAATTAACCAAAATAACTTATAAAAATGAATTTATTTGATTAAAAACCATTTTTAGTTGCGGAAGCTAAACAAAACAAAAGGAAAAAGGGATGCTACCGCCACGTTTAGATAACAACCTATATCCAAACGCACAGGCTAACAACAACACTACTAAAAACAACCCAGAACTAATACTAGTTCATTAAGTGTAATATTACAATTGCCTGGAAATAACTTCTAAATTAGCTAATAAAACATAAAACTTCAAAGTTCTAAAAGGTGAATCGCTCTCATGCTCCAGATACTCGTGCCACATTACCTGCAAAATAACTAAAAGGGGGAACAAATTCAGCATACAACAACTGGTAAGACTTACTCCACCCTGTAAAACATTTTTCACATAACACATAACACCTTGGAGCACATAATTCCACATTAACCCCTTAATCATATCATACTTGTAACATTCTCTAATACCACTTCTTCACATTTAATTACCCATTAACAAATCAACCACATAATAAATATAATTTATAATTCCACATAAAATTCCACAACTTCCACATTTTACCACTTTTCTCAACATTAGGATTTAATCCTTTATTAACCACCAAGTCAATGAGGAGGAAAAATACAAGGCAAGAGCCATTACTTCGGCCCCAGTGACCAAAACCAACCAACCAGAGACCAACCCAGTTGGCTCGAGATCAATCCCTTAAGTATGCATACCCCCATTGAGAGACCAACCCGAATGGGTAGAACGAACTCGATTGTGAGAGACCAACCCCACAAGGTATATAATAATAATCCAGAACCAAATGTGAGAGACCAACCCCACATTAGTATCCATAATCAAATGTGAGAGACCAACCTCACGAAAAAAATCCAAGTATAAATCCTCCATGACCAAAATGAATTAAATATTATTTTTATACCAATTAATTTGTTCTCTCCACCATAATCAAATATATATAAATATATGTATAATATAACACACTTCCACACTTGTCCAAATATACACAATGTATAAAAAAATTACCTCAAATACACCACTTTGCATACCATGTACCAAATATTATACACCATATAATATACTAGTATCTTATACACAACTATCCAATAGACACACTAAAATACATACTCTGTATGCAGTACGAGAATTATCACATAATAAACTAATTCACAAAGCACATACGCTGATGTCATTACATTATGTACACAACGTATCCATATATATATTTATATATGTATAAACAGAATAAAAACCAAATAAAATTTATTCTTTAATCATTCCATTATACACAGTAATCACACACTACCATGTGTATATACAACTTACTCAATACAAATAATATATTATTTACCTATACATTCCAGAACATGTGATTTCATGTACTCAATATCAAGGCACATCAAACAATCCTGATATAGCACACAATATTCACGAAGACCATTAATCATATAGCAATCATTCAAAATATCAAAATTACTTTTTGAGGAAAATTATTTACACATAAACACATTGGAAAAATCAGTTTTGATTTGGGGTAAAAGAATTTTGAGTAGACATAAATCTTACCTGAATTCCAATGACACAGAAAGAAAGAAACGAAAAAGTGACGTGCAGCTGTTCTTGTCAAAGCAGAATTGAGAAAAGAGAAAAATCGAATTGGTGATGAAGGAGAATAGGTCAGCTGCTGATTAAGGTATTGAAAAACAAAATATGAATTATCTAGGTTTTTGTTTTTCTCTTTTTTTTTAAAAAAAAAAAAAAAAAAAAAAAAGAACCGTGACTAATGCAGGAAACTAATATATATATATATACTATATATGTGTTGCGTACAAGTTTAATAATGTTAGGAATAATTAGCTTGTTAATTACACTTAGGAATTAGTATTGGTTTAGGACTATATGACGCACTGTAGGTATAAGCTAGGATTAGGGAAAATCATTAGGTTAGGAAAATATTATAGGTATATAAGGATTAGGAAACTATAAGACTTAAATAATATTGGTTTATAATAATATTAGGTCAGATTTGGAGCTCAAGAAATAAAATAAAATAAAATTAGAAAATACAATGTCCAAAAATATGGGGTGTCACATGAGTTGTTGGAGATGCTCATGCAAAACATTGCATTGTCATCCTTTGAGGTGTCACTTTCATCACTTGAAGATTCTTCTGACTCACTTATCTCAAGTGGGTCACTAATAAGTGCTTTTCTTCTCTCCTTTGTGAACCTTTTATCTTTGGGCTTGTATTCTTCCTGTTGAGAGTTAGAAACATTTGTATATTGACTTTTACTTACCTTGGGGTGTGGACAACTTGCTGCAAAGTGTCCAGGCTTTCTACAGTTGTAGCATAAATTCGAATCTTCCTCAACAATTTCTTTCTTTGAATTCTTTGTTACATTCCACGATTTCCCTTGTGGATTTTTCTTGTAGTTGCTTCTCTTCATGAATTTCCTAAATTTCTTGACAAAGAGAGCAAATTGACCAGTAGGCACTAATTCAACATTTTGTACTGACCTTGAGGTTGATGGTTGCTCGGCTATAAGTGCGTTGTTCTTTTCTTAATGATCTTCCTCTAATCTTGATTTCATCTCGAATTCATAAGCTTTTAGATCACTAAAGAGCTTATCGGTCGATAGGGTTTTTAGATCCCTATGATCTCTCATGGCCGTGACCTTCATGTCCCATGTAGATGGTAGACCACGTAGAATTTTGAGTGAAATTTCTTTTTGATTAATATCTTTTCCAAGATCATTAATCTCTCCTAAGATTTTGGCAAATCTTGTTTCCATGTCAGTAACATCTCGCCGTTTAGCATTTTGAAATCCTCGAATTTCTTTAATGCTATGGTGAGCTTATTATCTTTTTCTTGCTCGTCTCCTTCACCAATTTGAATGAGCGTTTCCCAAACTTCCTTCGCGGATTGACACTTTCGAACTTTTAGAAATATCGTGTCATCGATAGATTTAAACAAAATATCCTTGGCAATATTGTCCAAGTTATTTCTTGTTCTATCTTCACGAGACCATTCCTCTTTTGGTTTTGGAATGTATTGTGGAGTGTCACTTGTTTGTACGGATGAGGTGTTGACTTGCAAGATCTCAATAGGACCACTCGTAACCACTTCCCACATTTCATCATGTAACGCGGATAGATGTACCTGCATGCGAATTTTCCAATCATCAAATTTCTCTAAGGAAAACAATAGGTTTTGGGCAAGAGTCATATCTCTTTTCATCATCTTGATTTTTCGAGATCTGTCTAGCAGTCAAAATTGACTCAAATAGACAACCGCTCTAATACCAATTGTTGGTCCCGATAGGGTGGTGAAAGTCTAGAGGGGGGGGGGTGAATAGACTTTCAAGCTTTTTTGAAATAAATAACTCTTTGGTAACTTCAACTCTAAGTAACAAGTAAATAGAGTAAGTTTAAACTGCACAGCGGAATAATGGAATGTAAAGAGTTATGCCCAATCAATAATTTGAATACGCATGTAAGATAGGTACAGATGATATGTAAAGTGACAGAGATATCTTGAGTATATAAAGGAGATGGTTCACTCAATATATAATAACAATATTCAAGATTGTAAATAAATATTATATCACGTCGACCGTGTAACGAATGTTACATGCAACACGTCAAACTTGCTTAGAATAATTCAATATTTAAGCTCGTAAAGTTTGAGTCACATGCATACGTGAAAACACATTAAACCCGAAAGATTAAGATTGACTGTGAATAGTAAACGGGTTAGTCGGATAAGATAGATAGATAGAGCAAATTATGTAAGTGCAGTATGTAAATGAGAGAGGCAATTTATAGTGGTTCGGAAGTGGCGTAATCTTCCTAGTCCACTTTTCTCCTTTCGCGTCTAGGAGAAATTCACTATTTTCCACACACAGTTACAATAGTGAATAAGCACTACAAAAAGCACTTCTTCCGGATGTTTTGCACACAGCTACACCCAACTCCGAGTGTCTCGCACACAGCTACACTCAACTCCGAGTATTTCGCACACAGCTATACTCAACGCCAACTAAGTGTCTTGCACACAGCTACACTTAGCAACTACGAGTGTTTTGCACACAGCTACACTCACTAGAGTATTTTGCACACAGCTATACTATTTTTACAATTACAAATACAAAGGTAATTGTATCTCTCTCCAACTAGATTTGAGACTATTCAGACTAAGTCTCTAAGAATATTTGAGCACTTGCACTTTTGAATTTTTGCACTTTGTTTATCCGTATGTATTGCTCCTCTATCTCTGCTTGTCTTCAAGTCTTCAGGGCTTTTTATAGGCAATCAAATATATCAGTTGGAGTGGGATAATTTGATATTTGAAATTTGAATCTTCATAGCCTGATATTGTTGACAATAGTAGGTCTTCAATTTTGATTTGATTGTCAACTTGCCTGACAAGATAATATCTTATCTCCAATTGATTTGTTCAAAATATTATTTTGTTGTCATATTGAATATCCAACGTATCTTTGAAATAAATTCATCTGATAGAATTTATTTCTAGGATAAGTTTTTATATTCATTTCTTCATAGGTATTTTTCCGTTCTGAACAAATGTCTTTCAGGCAATTATGGCTTCTTGTGGCATGTGGGTAGACTTAGAATAAATTCCTTCTAATTTATCCAATTTCTGATAATCTTGCTTCTTTGCCACATTGTGCTCCTTTGACTTGAACATCGTGCTCCTTTTGAACATTGTGCTTGTCAGCACACATCGTGCTCCTTGGCAGCATTGTGCTCTTTTTGGTAGCATTGTGCTCCTTGGCACATTTTGCTTGTCCGAAAACTTGACTTGTAAAAATAAGTCCTTGGGGGGAATCAATCTCGAGTGTGATCATTTTGAATAAGGACTTTTACCATTTCACCGTTAGACTCATCCGGTCATTCTTTGCAACGCCATTCCTTTATGCTTCTTTCTCGGATGAATACTTGTAGGATCAAAATTAATTTCTTCAAAATCAATTTTGTTCTTCCTATGGTAGATTCCTTTTGACTCGATATTCTGATTTATGATGCTTGTACTAAAAGACCTAAAAACCAATGGAATCTAAAGTACATTTGGCTCATCAAAACTTACAAAAAAATATTCCTATCAAAACATAAAAGTTTTATTATCCAAAAAAAAAAAAAAAAAAAAAAAAAAAAAAAAAAAAAAAAAACAATAAATAGTAACCCACTATAAAATTGAATTGCAAGATGAAATAGGAAAAGGAGAAATCACAAACTTTACATTGTATTATTGACAATTGGTAACTACAACTAAAATGTCATTTCCATCATGTCAAGTTGAATGATTAATTGGTTTTTATACTTTGTTGTTCACAATATGAAAGGATCTAAATGCTGATCCTAGGTAGTCTGCAAGCAGTATGAATGAATCCATAGTCATCAAAATATGATAATTGTTGTCTGATTGTGGTATACAAGAACAATACATAACCAAAGTTGAAATCTTTGTATTTTTAATGGCATGAGGCTAGAGCTGTTGGTTTATTTCATTCTTCACAATTCAGAAATCAGAAAGAAACATAAAGCAAAAATAAAAAATAAAAAAATTAGTAACCAAATTAAGTCTGAAGTTCAAACTGAAACCAAAATTCCTATAGCTACATACCAAAAAAAAAAAAAAATCCATTGGAATACATCAAGCTTTTGTTGTATGCATAATTATAGAATATAACATCAAATTAAGTCTGCACTTCAAACTGAAACCAAAATTCCTGCTTCTGTTAAGGTGAAATTAAGCAGTTTACTCTGCTATTCTTTCAGGTCACCTTTAACGGATTATTTGACCACATGAATATTGATTCTACCAGGTAGCCTTGTTAATAGCAATTTGGTTTATACATCACTGTAGATTAGTAATCCACAAATTCCTACCATTGTGCTTGCAATTGAAGTGCCTTTTCAGCTATTATGCATCATTGGAATAGATTATAGATTCTAGTGGCATGTGCTGGGAAAATATCTCGTAGGAAAGTTGTACTTGTTATTTGATGTCAATGTTCAGAACTTGGAGATAATAGAGCAAATGCACTCTAGCCTTTTGGGGACAAGCAACAAGAAGACAAGCTTATTCCAAATGCTTAAGACAACCAGAACTTTTGGAGGGTATGTTAACTGACAGACTAATGATCCAATGTGCATTTTAACTGAATACTAGTGTCAATGAAAGAATGAAAGAACGACATTTACCAATGAGACCTACTACTTCTAACAATATGTATTTATCAATATGTCTTTCTACTGAATCATATAGTTATACACAAGGGAAAAAATCAAATTAACAACATAAAGAATTAATTAAAGTTGTTGAGAAAAACAAACCTCTAAAGAAACTTGTGCAGGGAGAAACACACTAAATTTTTAGAAAAGAAAAAAAAATAATAAAATGCAGCAATTGTTCTGTGGTGCCTTCACTGTACAATGGAGTCTTTAAATAGCATAGGATAGATGGAGTAAAAAAGGCATACTGGGTGAACAACCGAAAGAAGTGTTGAATAAAATTAGAAAACATAAATTTACCTTTGATGAAAACATTAGAAAAACCATTGAATCCGTTGAATTGCTTCAATCCTTGAACCCAATTTCTGCGATATCAGATTGAGACGGAGATTCATACGCGATGAAGGAGGAAACTACTGAGATTATTGTGCGTTGAAAGCAGAAACATATTGTTGCGTAATGAAGGAAGATGAAGGAGAAACATACGTCTGACTATCTGAGTCTCAGTTCTTTCGCGATAAGGAAGATGAAACCTGAAGGAGGAAACGTGGACTTAGATCTTATGTGTTTATGCAATTGCCAACCTTAATAATGTTTAACAGAATATGCAGTAGCATTTAACAGTAATAGAATATGCTTAGGCAATTTTGTCATAAAACAAATAATGTACAATATTGAGAACATAATTGTAACACCCCCGATTTTTAAGCAATAAACAAAGGTAATTAAAGCCTAAAGATAGAGATAAAACTAAACATTAAAAATTAAGAGTCGCGGAAGCTAACAGTCAAATCGGGAAATGTTATGCCACATCTAATTTATAGATGCACAGGCTAGAAACCAAGTACTAAACATCAACATCCAACAATAAGACAACAGTTCACAAGTCTAAGGCTCACAGGCCACAAGTCTAAACTAAGGGTAAAGAGAGCTACGCTAACTAAGTCTTCATCTAGTGCTCACAACGATATACTCTGCACCTGTAAAACATAAGGGGTAGCACCAGTTAGCGAATAATGCTAAGTAACCCACCACTACTTGTTGAGTATATATAGTATAGTTATAAGAAAACCATTTGATACTTGGAATACATAATATATAATCTTTTTAAATGAGGAATAGAAACAACATAAGACTCATCATGGAGCCCTCTCAATCAACCGACCATCATACGATAAATCAAGAGATCAATACAATGATAAGAACAATGGAATCATCAACAACATATGATAATCAATATCAATCAAGGTAACATCATAACATGAAGGATAATATCAATACATGCTCATAGCAAAGAGTCAAAGATCGCAACCAATGACCATTTCCCATCCTTATACCATGTTCCAACCTTACTCCTCTCCATCCTTATAACAGTTCCAACTTGTACCTCCAGGCCATCCTGTACTCCATCAACCTTATCCCTCCGGAGCCATTGCTCCCCGCCTGCATCATCCACCAGCTTTATTCCGCCTGCTTTTCATAGACATCGCAATGTCATAATAATAAAGTACTTATCACATGATAGTATACCGCCAATCATTTGAGCACGCAGCTCATATCCGCCAGCCTTTATTCATAACACATAGTCATTGACATAGAGGATTGAGGCTCATCAATAGCCCAATCAAGGATCAATCAATAGTGTACAACATATGTACAAGATCACAACAAGAGATACAATCAAAAGACTTCAAGGATAGACATGAAAGGAACATTCAATACGACGTCACAATAACGATAGGCTTCAATCCAAAGATTACAATGATTGGTGAATACAAGTTACCAATATTCATTGAGAACGAATGAACATACACATACTAGTACCAACAACATCGTAACTAGCATGCAAATCAATAGGATAAACAATACGGTTCAAACAAAAGTCAAACACTTCACATTAATCCAACGAATCACAAGGTTGGACCTTTAGACATGATTCAAGACTCATAATCCTATCATGGTTACTTAGGACACCGTTCTAGATGTACGAAACATCAAATGAAACACACAATTGCACACCGGTTCAACAAAACGGAGGCCAATACATCACGTACCAGTGGGAGGAACGGTGGGTGGACAACCTCCCGCCACCCCCCTACACAGGTACCAGCGGGTGGAACCACGGGTAGGCAGCCACCCGTGGCTCCCCCCGCCACCATCCTTCATGTTCCCCAGGGGTGGAACGGCGGTAGGCGCACCACCCGCTGTTCCGCCCGCGGGTACACACCTGGGAGAAATAATTCCCTTCGGGGAAAAATGTTACCAAAGCCAAGTTCAAGTCCAAAACACCCAAAATCTCACATCAATCATCAAAGGAACTTGAACAACAAGAATAGCTCAAAGAATAGCATTTATGAACCCTAGATACAAGCTCTAACATGCATAAACACAAGAATATGCATCGTTTCACTCCTGAATGTCAAGAACATCAATAGATCATCAAGAAATCATCATAGCAAGTATAAAATAGGTTTTGTATAGCATGTGTTACCTCCTTAAGCCGAGACACGCTTCCTTCAACCTCTACTCCTCCTCTTGGAACTCCTCTTCCACAAGGTTTTCCAAACACAAGCCAAAAACCACACAAACAACCAAAACTTGATAAAGATAAGGAGAAACCAACTACAAACACTAGCTAAGCTAAAGCCTTACCCCTCCTAAGGTCTTGGTGGATGAAAGTTGGAATCTTGAAGGTTTCTTGGCAAGATTGGGGAGAGATTTTGGTTTAGCTTGGAGAAGAAGCTAAGATTTTAGAGAGAAGGTAGAGAGTTATGTATTTCTTGCCTAATGTGGGAAATACAAGGGTAGTGGTGTTAGGGTAATAGCTTGGATATCAAGTAAGGGTTGAAAAGACTAGAATAACCTCCCTTATTCTCAAAAAGGTTAGGAAGACATCAAGAGCTAGGTGCAAAGCATAAAGCACAATGTCTTTCTCTTTGACTAATTCAATTGACCAAGGAATTTGGTCAATTTAAGTCCTCCGACTATTTAATTAAGAAATTAGGAAGGGATTTTGCAAAGCAAGTTTAGAATTAATTAAATAATTAATTCCGTTTAAATAATGTAATTATAAATGATACCGTTATATTATTTATTTATTTTAATTTTTAAATTTATTAAAATATATGAAAATATGTTAAGGATATTATAGTGTGTGTATAAAAGATAACCCTAAACCAAACATGATTATATTACATACCCCCATTTTAACCAAACACAGGAATCTAACATTCTCAGCAATCTAACATTCCCTAAGGTAATCTGACATTCCGTGAACCAAACGACCCCTAAGTGTTATAACAACGCACCTTATGTAACACCCACTTTTCTTAAACTTAATTAACAGACTTAACCTTGAAAGGTAAGCTAAGGCAGCGGAATAAAATTACTAAATAACTTAATAGAGGTGTCACCACAACAATCACCTTTCACGGTGATTGCACAAGCTAGGATTAAACCAACTAAACCATTTACTAACATCAATCCAACTAGGGGATAAGATCCTGGTGTCCAGCACCATCAAAACAAGGGTAGTCAACTACAAATCTCAAAACATCCAACATCAAGAGTTTAGACTACAAAAGCTAACTATGTTAGTCTAGTCTAACTCGTACTCTCTCACGAATTGGGCCCCCCTGAAAGGGGTTAACAAACAAGTAGAAAACAAACCCGTTAGCACGAAACTAAGTATAACGCCACTCAACCCTGTAAAGTACTACAGTATATACTTTTGGAAAACATTTATTTCACATACTTAGATTAAGTATTCTCAAACACTTAGGCAACATTTAAACATGCTCATCAGGGTTTCTATATGTTTGCAACCTAATTATCAAATAGGCATGCTTTCACAATTATTTAGCTCATCAATAAGCTCATACTATCACATATTTATCTTATCACAAATCTCATATTATCATTTATCTCAATAAGCAATCTCATGCTAACACATAATTCAATAAGCAATCTCATGTTATCATATACTCAACTATGAAATCTCATGCAGTCATCTAATCTCTAAGAAATCTCATGCTATCATATACTCATCATGCAATCTCGTGCCATCATATAATCTCTAAGCAAACTCGTACTATCATATACTCAACATGCAATCTCGTGCAATCATATAATCTCTAAGCAGTCTCAAGCTAACATATACTCAACATGCAATCTCGTGCAATCATATAATATATAAGTCATATACTCAATATGTAATCTCGTGCAATCATATAATCTATATGCAATCTCATGCTATCATATACTCAATATGTAATCTCGTGCAATCATATAATCTATATGCAATCGCATGCTATCATATACTCAATATGCAATCTCGTGCAATCATATAACCTATATGCAATCTCATGCTATCATATACTCAATATGCAATCTCGTGCAATCGTATAATCTATAAGAAATCTCATGCTATCATATACTCAATATGCAATCTCGTGCAATCGTATAATCTCTTAGTAATCTCATGCTATCAAATACTCAACATGCAATCTAGTGCAATCATATACTCAATATGCAATCTCGTGCACTAATTTGATCATGCAATAGAATGAACATGATGCTTTAGTATAAGTATACGTAGATACACATATACATTCTTTTGTAAAAAGAACACTTTTCTGTGGAGGTTTCTTAGAGCCACAATGACTCACCTTCTCTAGAGTCGCAATGACTCGCTTTCTTTAGGGTCACAATGACTCGCTTTCTTTAGAGTCGAAATAACTCACTTTCTTTATACTCGTGGGTGAGGTAGGCCTTCACCATAATGTGAATGGGCCTATCTGGGCTCGACATCTGGCCGGCTTAATACTCATCTTGCCCACAGAACCACTCTCTTGGTTCTTTTCTCAAACTCTGTGGAATCAGATATCGAACTATCAGTGTGCACACCCCTTGACCAGGATTCCAAGCTTGGCGGGCAGTTTCCAACCTAGTAACTCGGGAATATCTACCTCGTTACTTCATACCGGATCGCAATGTCCGTTTCTTTCTTTACTTTCTCTTTTCACTATTTTGTCGGTTCTATCCGATCTTATCTCTTTTCTTCCGAAAGGACATAGTCCTAACGGTCCTCCAAAACCTCGGATTACTCACACTAAATACATATAGATATAGCTCATGCATTTCAATTCATGCAACACTTTACTTATGCAAACTTATGCACATAACTTCTCCCAATTCCTCAATGCAACTAGGTCATGACTATCCAAAATAGATATGAGTTTTTGGAAATAGTACTTAGGCTCCCATTGGCCACTTATGCACTTTAAAACATGATTTGTTCAAATATGCACTTTACTACAAATTATGCTTCAATTCTCCTTTCACTGTGAATTCTCAACAATTGCCTAATCATGCTTATAAATCATAATTTAGCAAATCTTCATTGGCAAACACTTAGCAGGTATTCAACATGCACTTGAACTCAAAATACTCAACACAATCTCATTTACGGTAATCATGCTCTGTAAAATTAATATTCTTGGCAAAATTCTCAATAAGTCATAATAGACATCTAGGCATGTTTTTCTAGCAAAACTTAACAAGTATTGATCATTTTTTATTATCTAACAATCATATAATTGTCATGCTTCTCAAACAAATAGACAAGAGCCAACACTTAAGATTTTCATTTACTGTAAATACTCTCAGACAATTTCTATAGCATTTTTCTTCACAATTTTTATCACCAAATGCTCGTTTTTACTTCGAATTCAATGAAATCAATTTCTACTCGTGCGTTGTGACAACCCCGAGTGTCCGAGCCTCAAGGGCCCGTGAGTCCTGGTCCGAAACGACACGTAGTTGAGCTACAAGGGCCCGGCCACTGCACAGGTCTTGCCCAACGGGGCTTGTGGTGGGGCTTGAGGAGCCCCGTCGCCTGGAACCGCCAAGGGGCGGCCTGGGGCCACAGCTCTAGCATGGAACCGTGCCCTAGGGCCGCTCCTACATGGGCCTAGCCAACGGCTTCTTCCTAGGGCCATTGGCTAGTCCCATGTCTCATCTGGTGCACACTGTTTTGTGCACTAGTGAGACTCTTCTTCACCTGTAATGACATTTGCAGGCAAATAAACACACTCAAATCATCAACATCACATCATAGATCAACAATAGATCACTTACTAGCTCGAACACAATATTATTCTAGCATTTCTAGTCATTTCAAACACTAAGCAAGACTTCACATAGTCTAAAATAAGCTTTGGGAGTCCATGGGGTTATACCTTTGTAGATTCCTCCTTTGAGCTGAGATTCCACCATCTTCCCAAGCTAGCTACCCCCTCATTCTCCTCCTAAACAACTCAAACAAACCACACAACCATCTTAATACTAAGCTCTCAGGGATGGAAGGAATGCAGAGAAGGGAAACTAGAAGAAATGGCTCAGACTTGAAGAAAACTTACTGTGCTTTCTTCTTGTGATTGAAGAGCTCAAAGATGTGGGAAGCAAAGTGTGGAATCAGGAAGAAATGGGAGGCTACTATTCCTTTTATATGGGTGCAAAACCCTAGGAAGATACTCAATGATTGGTGGATGGCAAAAGAGTAAATTGTTGTTTGTTCTAAAAGCATCAGGCAACGATTTTGGAGTAGAGTGGTTCACCATGCTTCATGGACCATGGTCTAAAATCAAGTTTAAAATAGTTTTGGGTGGAAAATAAATTTCCCAAAAATGATTTCTAGATGAACACTTGATTTAGGCTTCTCAGAGTTCTCCTGATCTCACTCAGAATGATTTTTCAATTCAAAACTTGGCACGCAATGTACCCGAAAATTTAGGATTATTGTTTCAAATCATGTTCCGGTGTTGAATTTATTTAAAAGTGGCTCAAAATAATTTATTCTAACACCGATTTCATTGCAAAAATTTTTATAGAGTGAAAAATGGCTATTTTGGAATTTCTTAAAACCGAATTTATAAAATTAAATTTTGTGTTGTCACACCTTAAGTGTTAAAATGACGCACATTAATTTTTGTTCAAAAGTTTTGTTCTTGAGGGCTTGATTGTCTGAACCACCCCTTAGTTAAAAAATGTTTTTCTTCTTGAGGGTCTGAACCACCCCTTAGTTCAAAGTTTTGTTCTTCTTGAGGGTCTGAACTACACGTGACTCACAGAGAATGGTGCGCGAAGAAGGAATATGACGCACCTTAAGTATTAGACCAACACACCTTAAGTATTATAACAACGCACCTTAAGTGTTAAAATGATACACATTAAGTTTTGATCAAAAGTTTTGTTCTTCTTGAGGGTCTGAACCACCCCTCAATTCAAAAGTTTTGTTCTTCTTGAGGGTACTACCCATGATTCATAGAGAATGGTGCGTGAAGAAGAAACATGACGCACCTTAAGCACAAACCCACCCACCATAAGCACAAAACCTACGCACCTTAAGCACAAAACTCACGCACCTGAAGTTTCGACAATTACTCACATTAAGCACAAAACACATGCACCTTAAGCACAAAACTCACATACCTTAAATTTGACCTAGTTGCAAAAATTACCAAATTACTACCACATTTTTAAAAAAAAAAAAAAAATTGGTAATCCTAGACGTTGATTTAAACAAAATCAATAGCTCTCATCTCCCTACCCACCATCACCAGAACCTAATTCTATATATATATACATATATGTATGTATATCTATATATATATATATATATATATATATATGTATATATATATATATATATATATATATATGTATATATATATATATATGTATATATATATATATGTATATATATATATATACATATATATATATATGTATATATATATATATATGTATATATATATAAAATTTTTGATCCGGTGAGGTTACCTTTGTAAGGCGAGGTGGTGAGGCTTGATCTGGTGCGTTTATTTGAGTTTTTGGATGAATTAGATTTGGCTGAATATAATGCCTTGTGCGTGTGATTTATTTGCATGTGGGGGTGTTGTTGTCTTTTTGGTAGTGTCTTAATTAGGGTGTAATAATTAATTAGCAGATTTTATGGGCTTGTGCACTACTTAATTATGGTATTGTATCGGTAGTTTTATTATTTCAATCTTCCGGCTCTTTGTTTTTTGCTGTTATTCTCCCACTACCGGCTCTTCGTTTTCTACTGGTATTGTATCCGTCCGGTGTGTCTTCTCTTTTCCCGTGCGATTGACGGAGAGCTCTTTTCCGACTCGGTCTCCGGCGGTCTTCATGGCAGGCTCTTCATCACGGCGGTCCAAGCGACAGAGGCATGGGTCTTCCGCACGGATTCCAGGTATCCCGGCTGCATTCACTTTGAGTTTGTTGTTTTTTGTGTATATGGTACGTGGGATGTTGTTGCATGTGGGGTGTGGGATTTTTGGTGTCTGGCGAGGGGGGTTAGCTTTGTGTTTCTGCGCCGGTATGTATGGTGTTTGTTGGGGGATGGGTTGTTTCCGTTTTTTAGGGTTTTTAGTCTGGCTTTTTCACTTTTTTTTTCTACTGTATATTTGTTTTGGACATGACTGCATGGCATAGTGCGTTTTGGGGGTTTTGTGGGCAGGGGGTCTGGGATGCGTTGTGTTGATGGTTCGGGGGGGGGGGGGGGGTGTTAGGGATTGGGGCGGGGTGGTTGTGGTTTTTTTTTTTTTTTCTCGCGGGTTGTAGCGTTCGTAGTCGGGTGGCAAGCATTGCGGGAGGAGTTTGAAAAGCCGTATGCCAAGAACTTGTGTAAATTTGTGGAGAGTGAAATTTGCAGTGGTGGTGTGGCAATTTATCCTCCTAAGAATTTGATTTTCAATGCACTTAATACTACTTCTGTTGACAATGTAAAAGCTATCATCAGGACAGGTATAATTCCATGTACCTCTCGCCATATGCACCACCACCCCTCAAAAAGAAAAAAAAAAAAAAGAAGGAACCAAAATATTTAGTTATGTTATTGTCTTTCTTTATTTGTGTTCCCTCTGTAGTTTCTTATTAGAAAGATTTCATTTTTTTGTAAATAAGAAGAAAGCAGGTTTAGCTCATGGTACTTGCATATCAATCTTTAGAACTAATTTTACCTTTTGTCTCTCACAACTTAAAAAAAAATGGACAACATTAGTTTCTTGGCTTTCACAAAGTAGATTACATTGGTCTTTCCACTCTTTTAGCCAAAATGAATTTATAAGAAAAAATAAATCCAACATTCGAGGGTATGGTGTGGGTTGCAGCGGTCGGGTGTTGTTCGGGTGCCGGGGGGGGGGGGGGGGGGGGGGGATGAGTGTGTGTGTTAGGGCTTCCGCTTGTGCATTGGGCTCAAAGTGTCGGGTTTTGTTCATGGATGAGTGTGCTTTGCGTTGTTATGGCTTGTGCGATTGTGGTTATCTTGTTATTTCTTTTATAATTATAATTATTATTTTTAGTATTGTTATTATAATTATTATAATTTTTTTTATTGTTGTTTGTAAATATATTACTGTGGTTGGTATAATTTTTGTGATTTTATGGATGTTGTGTTTTTGGTTGGTTTATTTGTTATTTGTTTTATAATTATAATTATTATTTCTAGGATTGTTATTGTAATTATTTTAATTTTTTTATTATTCTCATTTGTAAATATATTACTGTGGTTTGGTATCATTTTTGTGTTTTTATGGATGTTTTGTTTTTGTTCTAGTATTGGTAAGCATTTTAGGACCGATGTGGTTGCTGTGTGTGCAATTTGTTTTCCCGTGTGTGCATTTGGCTTCAATTCTTTGTTATGCTGTGTGTGTAATTTTTTTTCCCGTGTGTGTGTTTGGCTTAAATTCTTTGTTATGACGGGTATGATCAATCAGCGGTATGGTTGTGGTTTTTGTTGCATGTTGATTCCGTTATTCAATTTAAAAATTAATGAACAGAAGTTTACGTTGTGTTATGAAATTTTTCTGTGTGCGTTTTATGTGTTCGGCTTGTGCGTTGGGTCACAAATAGGTTGATCTGACAAGTTTTCAGGCCAAATATCTCTCTTATTTGGACTGTCAACTAGAATTGACGCAAACTTTTACCATATTTTTATAGCTTGGTTTTTATTTTTTTTTACGTAAAGCAATTTTGGTATGTGTATTTTAATTGTAACATGT
>NW_017617577.1:485000-710000 GCF_001879475.1 Ipomoea nil
AAATTCCAACACAAATTAATCTGGTTGACTTCAAAGTCGAATATGAAAAGTAAAAAACCATTATAGTGGACGAATTAACACTGGATTCAAGTCTTATGAGTTACGAAATTCATGCGGCATTTTACAATAGAAGCAAATGATAGCGGAAAACATCATTTTTCAACTAATAAGAGCATTCCCATTAGGAGTTTATTCTCAAATTTTGAAATAGTAAAATCTCCTATGTTTAGTTTTTCACAAATGAAGGTGTTGCTTTTTGGAGAATTCTTTTTCCTACAACATCCCCTGTTTTTGTCAATTTAAAAAATAAGTAAATAAATAAAATAACAGGTGAGACGTGCAAGTGTATCTCACCGTGCAGCTTAGCATGCGTTTCAGAGTGGCCGTCAATTCATATAAAGTTGTTATTTTTTATTTATTTATTTTAAAGTCTTTTGGCTGTTGCTGTGCGCTTGCACAGCAACGGCCACAAATTCTATTTTTTTTATAAATTTATTTTTGTTTATATAATTTGCTTGAGTTATATAAGTATTTAATTTTAATTTTAAATATTATATTTATTAGTAGTTTAATTTTATAATAATTATCAAATGTAGATACATTGAAAACAGAAAACAGAGAATAAAAAGGCAACACTAATTCTCTCTCGTCCCTGCTTTGCGACTGCTTAAGTTTCTACACGGCCGCCGCCTCCGTGAAGCAAGCGGATCGGAGGTAGCGTCCGGTCGTCTTCCATTGCCGTCATATCCATCGCAGACAGCGTTCACTTTCATTGTCTTCTCTGCCTTCACCGTTTTTTCTTTCATTCTCCGCCTTCACACAGTTGTTCCCTTTACTTTGCTTTACTGGTTTTATTTTGTTTGCAATTTCTGTATTTTTCCTCTCATTGTTTTGATGAGTTACTTCCTCTTGTTTACTTGGCGAGTTCATTTTTCATAAAGCGTGAAACGATAAAATTGGTCATGGCGTATGTGAATCAAATCTTGGGTGACAAACATGACAATGAAAAAGAGACTCCTCTGGACTATGATATGCAGTTCAGCCCGATGGAGATATTGTCAATGGATACAGTGACGAAGCTACGTGATGGGGTAGGGGGGCCCTGGCCCCCCTCACCCCATCCCCACCCTTACCCTCACCCTAAATTTTTTAACAAATATGTATGTATATATTGATATAGTAGAGATAAAATATACTTTTGGCCCCCTCTATTTTTTTTTTTAAATAAAACAATCTATTATGTTTATATTAAATGAACTCAAAATATATATTAAGTTCACTATTTTTCATTAAATAAAAAAAAATAAATCATATAATTAAAATTAAAATTTTTCTTTATTATCTTATTTCTTTTATCAAGATTTTAATAATGAAGAGAATCAAGTATACATTTTAATTTTAAAAAATCTCCAAATCAGAGATATATGCTTTGATTTTATTAGTAATGTTGATTAATTAATTAGTGATTTATTGTGTGTTTTAAATGTTTATTTACATTTTTAAGATGTACATTTGCTAGTTTAAAACTTTAAATGATTAGTTTTGAAATTGACAAAAATTAATATTGAATGTTTAATTCGTCTTGGTTTTTGTCTTTTATCTCTCAAATTTTGAAATATTCAGTTAATCAGTGAAATGAATATCAGTTAATTATGAAAAAATTTGGTGACAAAATAATTGAAAAATCTTTTTATTTGATGTTAAGAGAATATATATTTAATAAATGTTGTTGCTATTGTTATTATTATATTTTGTGTTATGTGAAAAAATTATAAAGTAATGATCGGCACATGTGTCGATCGTACTCATATAATTATGTATTTCATACTTTATTACACATAGTATAATTAGAAATTATTATCAATAATAATCACAATAATGTATGGTATATATAATAATATGGTACGATTAATTATAATGTCGGCTAAAATTGTAAATTTTCTCTACTACATCGGCCCCCCAAACTCAAGTTTTCTGGCTCCGTCCCTGAATGGATAGAAGAATGGAAATACATACTCAGGTGGTGTGCAAGACTATTAACCAGTGTCAGTCTTGGATATGTTTGACTAAATCATTAAAGAAGTTTTAAGTTCTTCAAAAGAATCCAGCTTCAAACTTGTGAAACGGTTTGCGAATCAAGTTTTCTTTAGCATTGCTACGGTAGTTGTTTCTATGTCTGACTGTAAGGAATGTTTAATCATTCCATTGATCTTTATTGTAAATGTTTCAGCTTATGATTGATGAATTAGCTTCTTTATTTTCAAAAAAAAAAAAAATGTTGGTACATTAAAACATTTATAATTATAAAATTATTTGAATTTTGATATGTTTAATTTAAATATAATAAAAATAATAATTGTAATAATTTTTATAAATTATAATAATAATAAATAAAGAAATAATTTAAATATAGTAAAATAAAATGGTGGGTCCATAAAAATTCTTCTTTCAAAAAATAAAAAATAAAATGAGATAGTAGATGATGAGGTGGATGTTATGGTCCAAAAAAATTGAGGAATAAACCTTAAACTATTGAGGTCGAGCATCCACACTAGTGGATAATATAGGGTTAATGTTAGAACAATTATGTTGAGTGGGGTTAATAGCAAATGTGGAGTGAGGTTATTTGAGGAGATATTTGTCCTGCAAATTACAAAATAATGTCAGAAAAAAAAAAACAAACAAACAGATGTTGTGCGCGTTTGCGCACAGCCAAGGCTACACTGGCGCGTGCACTATACGCGCTAGTGTAGCGCGTCAGGCGCGCTTTATTTTATTGTTTTTTTTTTTTTTTTTAAATCAGGTTTGTTTTTTCTTTTTTTTTTTTTTCTCCCCACTCTCACATTCTCTCTCCTAATCACTCTTACATTATCCCCCATTCTCCCCAATTGATGTGGATGATCTAAGAGCATCCACATCAGTGGATATTATGGATATAATGTCAGATGAATTATCTCGGGTGGGGATAATAACAAGTGGGGGGGTGGGGGGGGGGGTAGTTATTGGTGGAGATATTTCTCCTGCAAATTCAAGGAGAATGCAGAAAAAGAAGAAAATGAAAGAGAAGAAAAAAGAAACGCGCACAGCAGCCCGCGTGGCGGGCGCGTCTGACCCTTTTTTTTTTTTTTTCTAATTTTTGATTTTGATTTTTTTATTTTTTTTTCCTCCCCTTTCCACATTCTCTCTCCTAATCACTCTTACATTATCCCTCAATTCTTCCCAACCATTGTGGATGCTCTAAGAGCATCCACATCAATGGTGAAAGAGGAGATAATGTCAGATCTATTAACTTGGGTGGGGATAATAACAAATGTGGGGTGGGGTTATTTGTGAAAAGAATTGCTCTGCAAATTCAAGCATAATGTCAGAAAAAAAAAAAAAAAGAAAAAACAAAAAAAAGAAAGAATACTGGCTGTGCGCGTTTGCGCACAGCCATGTCTACACGGGCGCGTGCAATGCACGCGGCCGTGTAGCGCGTCAGGCGCGCGGCAGATTTTTTATTATTTTTTATTTTCAATTTTTGTTTTGTTTTTTTTTTTTCTTTCTTTTTTTCCCCCTCCCACATTCTCTTTCCTAATCACTCTTACATTATCTCCCAAATCTCTCCAACTAATGTGGATGCTCTAACAACGAAAATTGTAAGCTATAACGTGCTACTAAGAAAAATTTTGGGAGACGTTCCATTAATCTTATAATAATTAATTGTCAAATCAATCAATGAATTAATTAGTTGGCACATAATCATCAACTAACCTGTCACTATATAAAGTAAAATATTTTCCACATGGCCCTATATAACCCCACATGGCGACATGCATCGAATCAACCGTACCTCTTAGTTCTTAGAGCCCATCTTAGTTTTTTGTAGATTTTTTTATTAATTGGAGGTGAGAGATGATGATTTGGAGGATAGGAAAGAGAGGAGAGATTATATTAAAATATTATATTAAAAAAAAAAAAAAAAAAAAAAAAAAAATATATATATATATATATATATATATATATATATATATATATATATATATATATATATATTTGCAAGAGTAGTTGTTTTTTGTGAGACTTGGGAGGAGAAAGAAAAGGGGAAAAGTTGTGTTTTAATTGTGCGAATTATTGTGTGAATCATGATCCACATAATGTTATGTGGATCATAACAAAAAGTACTTTTTTAATATACTAAATGTATATTATTTTTATATTGTATGTACATTATATAATATAATGTATACTTAGTACAAAAATAATTTACATCCCCTGAATACAATGTATATTATTTTTGTATTGAATGTCTATTATTTTACACTATACAAAATATGGTCTATACAACTTTTGTGGACTATGGTCCGCACAATAATGATTGCTTTAATTGCGCGTAGGGTGCAATAAGCGTGCCCAAAATACCCTTTTAACATTTTTTTTTTCTGACAAAAATGTTTTTCTTATTTTTTTCCCCTTCCCTCACATCTTTCTTTCCTAGTCACACCTGCAAAAACTCCTCAAAAACTACAATTATTGAGGATGCTATCCATATCAGGGGTTAGTTGGGGTTTTTTGGAATAGTGCATGCGGAGATGGATGAGAGAGAGTACATGAGAGAGAAAAATGGGGTGCTTCTGGAAGGGAGAGTTATGCGCCTTTTGCGTACAGCTGAACCCACATTGCACGTGCCCAGTAGCGCGTGACATGCGCGCCTGACAATGACTTTTTATATTATTTTTTAAAGTAAGTTTTGCTTTATTTTTTTTTTTTCTTTTTCTCTCCTCTACCTTATTCTCTTTTCTAATCACACTTACAAAAACTTCTCAAAAATCACAAAATATATACAGTATTATGAATGCTCTTATGCAGATCGATTTTTCCCTTCCTTTTCTCCCATGCATCGAATCCACCGTACCTATTAATTCTTATGCGGAGCTTTTCTTTCCTTTTGTCCCACTTTCAACAATTTTAACCAGATATAACTTTATCAAAGATCATACTTGTGTAAGATCGTCTCACGGATCCTTATATATAGATGGGTCGCCTCAATATGAAAATGTAATACTTATACTGAAAAATATAATACTAATTAATAATAAAGTGTTTGTTATTTATAAGAGAAAATGTAATACTTTTGAAGACAAATGTAATACATTTACATTTTGATGTAAAAGTATTACATTTTTCCTTATAAGTAATGTTTACAAGTATTTGTTACTTATAAGGGAAAGTATTACATTTTTTCATATAATTAATAAATATTTTATTTATTATTAGTATTATATTTTCTAGTATAAGTATTACATTTTATCTTGACCCAACCCATTTCCGGGACAAGAATCCGTGGAACGGTTTCACACAAGTGTTTATATTAAAATCAAGTAACAATTTAGGATGTGTTTGGTTCATGTGTTTACATTAGGAATGAAAATCAAAATCATAGTTAGTGTTTGGTTGACAGCTTTTTAAAATAAAAACTATGGAATTTTATTACCCCTCCAATTAAAATCTCATTCTCTAATTAAAAACGAGTATAATTTCATCTTATTGATAATCTGACTTTTAAGTTTGGATTAGTAAATTTATATTTTTCTTTTGATTTTTTTTTTTCGTATTGGTGCTTCTCACCCTAGATCTAGCGTTTTAGCCCGATAAATTAGCATCACATCAAATATCAACTTATGCATCTCTCAAAAAATAAACGTGAAATAATATTCTTCACATTAAATTAATTTAATTTGTCAACTTAATTTTTAACTATTATATGTTACTCTGCTAAATTAGTCAACCGCACATTTTGGTCTACTTTTTGAATATGAATGAAGATTTTAAAAATAAAAATAAAAAACTTAAGACTATGCTTAATTGTAAAATTACATTGATAACTTATTCGACACTCATCTAAGAAAAAAAATAAATAAATAAACATTATCCTGGTGATTGGATCTGTTGACCTTTGGAGTCATGGGTTCTATTACATTGTAGTATCTGTTCATTTATACTTTCTCAATCCATTGAAGCACAAAGAGTTAACACCACCTCCCCCTAAGACTCAATCTCATGATCTCCCAAATGGAAAAGTCAGCACAAGGTGCTTGGCGGGGGCCATGGTTTCTATTTAACAAAACTCCAAATTATTGATGGAGCCACTTATAAAAAAAAAAACAAAAAAAACAAAAAAAAACAAAAAATGGCATTGGGTATTGCCATTATATTCCTTAGAAGAATAATAAGTGTCATAACTCAAACAGCTATCTAGTAAAAGGGGTATCTGAGAGTTCCACATGGGTGAAGAAGACCAGAGATTGCTGGATAACACAAGTAGGTTAATTCCTCAACTACATCTTATCTTTTGTTTCTTTTATAAATCTAGTAAAAGGGGCATATATATATATATGTATGTATGTCTGAGCAGGTTATGAAGCTGTGGAATTTGGGGGTGAAATCAAAGTTTCTAAATCTACTGATAAGGGAATTGATTCATCATCGATTAATGTCAACTGGAAATGGTGGTTTGAGTTAGCTTTCTATACAGTTCTGAACTTATCAGGCTTTGAAGCTGCTATTCTCTTGTCAAGAATTTACTATGACAAAGGAGGTAACAGCAAATGGCTCATGGCTTCAATCCAAACTGCAGGCTTCCCCTTCCTCATCCCCTTTATCTTCTTCTCCAAAACTCATCCTAATTCTTCTTCTTCTTCTTCTTCTTCAGACCCACCACCTTATTCTTTTCTGCTTCTGGCTTTAGTTTCCACTCTTCTTGGTTTGCTCTTAGCAGCAACTAATGTTTTCTATTCACTTGCCTTAGAATACCTCCCTGCCTCTACTTATACCCTTCTTAACTCATCCCAGTTAGCCTTCACTGCCCTTTTCTCTTTTCTCCTTAATGCTCAAAGCTTCACCCCTTACATAATCAACGCCGTCATACTCCTCACCATCTCCCCTATGCTCCTCATCTTCAGCCCAGACACGACATCAACGTCCGAGGTAGCCTCTAATAAGGATGAGTACATGTTGGGGGTTCTGTTCACAATCGCCGCATCTGCTTGCCCTGCACTCCTCCTCTCCCTAGCCCAACTCGTATTCGAGAAGATCATCAAAAGGGAAACCATGAAAGATACGCTGATTCTCACTGTTTTACAGTGTTTTGTGGCGACGGTTGTGACCCTGGTGGGGCTGTTTGCCAGTGGGGAGTGGAAGGGGCTGAGAAGAGAAATGGAGGATTACAAGCAAGGGGTGTTGGCCTACAATCTGGACTTGTTTTTTACTGCTGTTGCTTGCCAGGCTTACTTTCTTAGCTCTTTTACCTTGACTTTTAAGGTTTCATCCTTGTTTTCCAACGTTGTTATGAGGTTGGCCACTCCTCTGACTCCATTGCTGTCCATGTTGTTCTTGCATGAAGAGATGAGTGGGTTGAAGGTGATGTCCTTGCTGTTGTCTGTCTGGGGATTTGCTTCTTATATTTACCAACAATATATTGATGATTTGGAGGCTACAAGTAAGTGTACAGTAAAGATATCAGATCTCTAATCTATGAATTGTGTTGTTGTAAACCAAAAAAAAAAAAAAAAAAAAAACAACCACTAAATGTATTATATTGCTTGTTAATGGAAGAATGGATCTATTGTTTTAATGTTTCCTTATTAATAATTTGATGGACATATTTTTTTAACACATTATAGGTCTAATTTTATTTGCTCTTATTATTATAGTAGACATATGTGTGGATATGTATAATTTTCTTTTTTAGAAAATTACACTTTTGATCGTTTGACTATTATGGTCTTGTTAAATTCAATCCACAACTTTAAAAATTAACAATTTAATACCTTAACTATGCAATTTTTAACATATTTGGTCCATTGGCCAAATTGCCAGTCAATTGTCGCCGGAATCTTTTAATCCATTTTAATTTGTTTAATACGGGGGCAAATAAGTTATTCCAGGTTCTTCCTTCTTCAGAATTGCAAATTGGTTACCGGAGAAAGAGAATTCATTGGTGGCGACAGTGGCGAGCGAGAAGTGCTACAGGTATATCTAAAAATGATTTTTTCAAAAAGCTGGCGATCGAACAGTTTTTTGAATTTTAACATCATGTTTTTAGAGTGATAAGCTGTTACAAAAGCTAATTAATCAAACATTTATATTGAATGTTTAACCAAGTCAAATAGCTAATAATAGTCAAATAAGTTAAAATTAACTGATAAACTAACTATGTTACCAAACAAGACCTATATTTATAAAAGCTGCTAAGAAGTGCTTTCATGTATTAGCGTCTTGCACTACATATGTTGAATAATATTAAACAGTGAAATATACAAATTAAATATGAGTGTTAGATCAGAAAACTTGATATTTTTTGTTGTTCTCAAAAGGTTGAATCTTCAACCTCAATGGCTCCTAATGTCTTTGAGAGGATGTAAATCATGGTAACTCAACTGAACACGGAGGTAAGACATTTGCTTAGCTTATTGCGAATAAAGAGTCCCCTCATTTTAAGATGTTGCTCCCACACTGTTACTGGTAAAACTAGATTCGGGTCATTGTTCTCAAATTTTACTCATGTGACCCACATATTCTTGCTTGCACCATAGGTTTTTGCAAATATTTAAGCATTTTATATCATTTATATATGCATGAAAAAGGTAATTTGTAATTGGATGAATGTAGAATTGATATTTTTTTGTGGAAACATATTTCACTTTCTTAAGTTGATTAAATGCTGCACAAAGGGTTTATTTATTTATTTAATTTTTTTTTTTGAAACAGCTGCATAAAGAGTTTGAGTGTAGATATTGTATGATATGATATTGTACCAAAAACAAATTGACTTCGCATTCCCTCTTTTTTTTTTTTTTTTTTTTTTTTTTTTTTTTGAGTAAAGAAAAAAAAATTTGCAATTATGTACTAACTGAGGGTATATAGTAAATTCACATTATGATCGTAACCGATAAAATGTCACAAGAAAGTAAATCAATCTAAGTTGTTCATAGTTAATTGTCCCGCTCAAACTGAGAAGGCTGACAAATTGGTCCTCCTACTGAGAGTTAAATTTGAAAACCTTGCAAACATTCTAACAATCTTAGCAACTTAGTTGGGTTTTCTCCAATTATATATATATAAAATTTTTAACGAGGAAGCTAGTCACCCTAAAATCATTGTGCTCTTGTCACTCATCTATTATTTTGTACAAAAAACTTTGATTTGATATTCTTTGGTTTTAGAAGGAAGTTACCCTAAAGTTATTGTGTTCTCGTCACCCTTCCACTATTTTAAAAATGGCTAGACTAAGGCCAACAAAGACAATGTAAGGGCATCTACATCAATTTTTTTTTTTTTTTTCTATGGTTTTTAGAAAAGAAAAAACTAAGTATGTAGTTTTTTGCATAAATGGGAGATGTGATTTTTGGTGTATTTTTCTCTAACAAGTGTAAAACTTTTGTGGGATTCAATGGTTGAGAAATGGAAACAGAGCTCTCTGCTTTTCTTCACTGGTCCTACTGAGAGTCAAATGTGAAAACCTTGCCAACAATCTTAGCAATTTAGTTGGGTTGTCTCTAATTATATATATATTTTGTAAGGAGGAAACTAGTCACCCTAAAATCATTGTGCTCTCGTCACCCATCCATTACTTTGTACAAAAAACATTGATTTGATATTCTTTGGTTTTAGAAGGAAGTTACCCTAAATCATTGTGTTCTCGTCACCCTTCCAGTATTTTAAAAATGGCTAGACTAAGGCAAAAAAAAAAAAAAAAATAATAATAATAATGTTAGAGCATCTACATCAATGCTTATTCTTCAGACTCACCACCTTATTCTTTTCTGCTTCTGGCTTTAGTTTCCACTCTTCTTGGTTTGCTCGTAGCAGCAACTAATGTTTTCTATTCACTTGCCTTAGAATACCTCCCTGCCTCTACTTATTCCCTTCTTAACTCATCCCAGTTAGCCCTCACTGCCCTTTTCTCTTTCCTCCTTAATGCCCAAAGCTTCACCCCTTACATAATCAACTCCGTCATACTCCTCACTTTCTCCCCTATGCTCCTCATCTTCAGCCCAGACACGACATCATCGTCCGAGGTAGCCTCTAATGAGGATGAGTACATGTTGGGGGTTCTGTGTTGTGCGGGGAATGTTTTTAAATGTGTTTAAGGCTGTTTTTAAAGAAACGAGAATGAAGTATTTTTGTTTCTGTGACGTGTGGATACACTGCCTTAAAAGCTAATTGCCGGAGACCGTGCAAGTCTTTAACCCGGTTGCTTTCGACCAGCGAACACAGAATAACTCACGTATATTCTTTGCACAGAGAGAATACGTTTTGCTCTGGAATTATTCTTGTAAAATGAGGTTTGGGAGGCCTGGTATTTATACTAATTCGAACCAACGGCCTTCCCCACGACCTCCACAAAGAATAACGCAAAGAGTGGAGAGGTGACGCTGAATTGTTCTGCGCGATTTTCTCCTGGCCACAAGACACTTTCTGAAGCGCAAAAATCGGACAAAGTAGACTAATTCAAGCGAAAAAGTCGGACAGCAAAACAAAACTTTGACCCCACCACACCGCGTCGCGCACAGCACAAGTCGAGCGGGCAGCGGCGGCGACGCGCGCGAGACTTCCCCTTTCCTCTCTCTTGAAAACATTTCAAAGAACCCATTTGGGGTGGTATTAAAAAGGTGGGAAATTTCCTTCTAGGAAACCAATGTGGGACAAGTCTTAAAGCAAAACTTTAAACCACATTCTTGAATGTCAATTTCCAACAATCCCCCACACATTCAAGGAGTGTGGAGATTGGAATGTCAGCTGATCTTAATGCCAGTGTAGAACTTGAACTGGCACGTAGTGACCTGAGTAACTTACTTCTCAGGAGTGAACTGAGTCTTGAACTCTTTGAGAAGTGGGTAGTTTTGAACTCCGGTGCACACATCAGCTTTATTGAGCACACTTTTCTATGTCTCAGATGAGTATACAGGATTTATGGTTTCATTTACCATTTATTTTAATCCCATGTCTCTTGACGTATCAAGGATGGCTTTCCTGTTTAGCCCTTTCGTTAGAGGATCTGCAATGTTCCTCTCGGATTTCACATATTCTAGTGTGACTACACCATTTACTATGAGCTGCCTTACAGACTCATGTCTGACTCTTATGTGTCTCCTTTTCCCGTTATAAACACTATTTTTTGCTACACATATGGCAGTTTGTGAGTCACAATGTACAGGCACTGATGGAGTGGAGTTCCCCCACAACGGCATGTCTGCCAGTAGGTTTCTTAGCCATTCAGCCTCTTGCCCAGCCAGATCCAGAGCTATGAACTCAGCTTCCATTGTTGATCTGGCTATGCAGGATTGTTTAGTTGATTTCCATGACACAGCTGCTCCACCCATGGTGAATACGTAGCCACTGGTGGAACTGACATCGTCACTGTCATTAACCCAGTTAGCGTCACAATATCCCTCTAAGATGTTTGGAAACCCAGTATAATTAAGCCCCCATTCGATTGTTCCTCTTAGGTAGCGTAATACACGTTTGAGTGCATGCCAATGAGCTTCACTCGGGTTATGAGTGTACCGACTAAGTCTGTTTACCGCAAGGGCAATGTCGGGTCGAGTGTAATTCATCAAGAACATCAAGCTCCCAATTAGTTTCGCATAATCTTCCTGCGCTACCCCTACTCCAGTGTGTTTTGTCAACTTTACACTGGGGTCATATGGGGTTGAGGCCGGAGTCACTTGATAACTGTCGAACTTTCTTAATAGTTTTTCAGTGTAGTGACTTTGTGATAGCTTGTAGTCATTCCCATTTCGGGTGACCTTTACTCCAAGTATCACATCGGCCTCCCCTAAGTCCTTCATGTCAAACCTCTCACACAGTGACTTTTTAGTCTCTATTATTGCGTTGACATTAGGACTGAAGATTAACATGTCATAAACATAGATGCAGATGATTACCACGCTTGACTCAACCTCTTTTGCGTATAGGCAAGCGTCTGATCTGTTGATCATATATCCCAAATCCATTAGTGTGCTATGAAATTTTTCATACCACTGTTTGGGAGCTTGTTTTAACCCGTAAAGAGACTTTATTAGTCTACATACCTTTCCTTCTTGTCCTGGGTCAACGCAACCAGGCGGTTGTTCCATGTAGATCTCTTCCTCTAGATCCCCATTTAGGAAGGCCGTCTTGACATCCATTTGATGGACTGTCCACTTGTGCGCTACAGCCAACGCGAATAGCACCCGTATTGTTGCTATTTTTGTCACAGGTGAGTAGGTACAGAAGTAATCTTCCCCAAACTTCTGTTTATAGCCTTTGGCTACAAGTCTTGCCTTGAACCTCTCAATTGACCCATCGGGTCTTAATTTTCTTTTGAAAATCCACTTGCAACCAATAGGTTTTGCCCCTTTTAGAAGCTCTACCACTTCCCATGTGTGATTGGATTTTATTGAGTCTAGCTCACTTTGGATAGCCTCTTTCCAAAGCACAACGTCAATTGAGCGCATAGCAGCCTCGAAGGTTTTTGGCTCTTCTTCGAGAATTAGTTGGCATACAAACTGATCAGATAATTCATCTATATCTTCCAATTCAGTTATGTATGTTACGAAGTCTGAACCGAAGCTCGTTTCGGTTCGTTGTCTCTTACTCCTTCTGAGCTGATCAGGCTCATTCTCACTTTGTAAGAGTGGAAGCGGAGTTGGTTCGTTCATATGAGAACTAATAGGAGACTTTAAGGGAAAGATATTCTCAAAAAATTCAGCTTCCCTTGCTTCACACATAGACCGATTGTCTAGGTTCATGAATCGGTATGCAGCACTATTTTCTGCATACCCCACGAAGACTGCATCTGCGGTCTTTGACCCAAGGTTAGGCCTTTTCAAAGTGGGTAACCCAACCTTGGCTAAGCACCCCCACACTTTGAAATATTTCAAATTTGGGGCGTATCCCTTCCACATTTCATAGGGTGTTTTCTCATACCCCTTGTGAGGTATCCTATTTAGGATATGATTAGCTGTAAGTGCAGCTTCCCCCCACAACGCGTTGGGGGCACCTGAGCTTATCAAGAATGCGTTTATCATCTCTTTTAGAGTCCGATTTTTCCTTTCGACTACTCCATTTTGCTGAGGGGTGTATGGTGCTGTCACTTCATGGATAATACCATGTTTTTCACATAACGATTTAAAGGACAACGACTCATATTCACCCCCCCTGTCTGAACGCAACCTTTTGATTTTTAGACTTAGTTGATTTTCGACCTCGGTCTTAAAAATCACAAACTTTTCTTCGGCTTCATCTTTTGTTCTTAGCAGATAAATTTTAGAAAATCGAGTAAAATCATCTATGAAAGATATATAGTATCTTTTTCCACCTTTAGTTTCAGTATTTCTAAAATCTGCTATATCCGAATGAATTAAATCTAATGCACATTTTGAGTGATGTTGAGCTAATGAAAAAGGTTTTTTAGTAAACTTTGCCTCAGCGCAAGTTTCACATTTAGTTGCATTATCATTAGACACATTATGTAGCATATTCATATTTTTTAATCTAGTCATACACTTACTACCAACGTGTCCTAATTTAGCATGCCACATATCAATTGAAACAGTAACGTAAGCAAAGCTGGCAGAACCACTGGCCACATTATTTACTTTATTCATTGTTTTTGCAATGTTCTCATTGGTGTATTCTATGAGGGGCATCACAAAAAGCCCCCCACGTAGATACCCTTTCCCCAAGTATTCCCCCCTGCGCGTCATAATCAATCTTTCTGATTCAAACACTAACTTGATCCCGGCTCTGACCAACAAAGGCCCCGAGATCAAGTTTCTCCGCAGAGTGGGTACATACATTACATTGCTTAACAAAAGATTTTTTTCACTACATAGCTTTATTTCTACAGAACCACTACCTCTTACCTCAGCTATACTATCATTGCCCATGTAGACTTGTTCACCTTGTCCTTGAGCAATTGCCTGGAAGACTTTGAAGAGGCTTTTATTTGAGCAGAAATGGCGTGAGGCACCTGTGTCCACGATCCACTCCTTTGTGTCTTCTACAACATTTGCTTGTAGAGTTATTACTGCTGCTACCACTTCATTTTCTTCCACCACGTTGGCTTGGTTTTTGGGTCCGCCTTGGTTCCCCTTCGGGTCAGGTCCTCCTTTCTTGAAGTAACATTGTGCTGCCCGATGTCCATGTTTTCCACAGACGTAGCATGGACCTCCTTTACCTGGTTTTTGGTTTTTATTTGTCTTGAAGTTGTTAGTGTTATTAATTTTCACACTTTTCTTCCAGTTTTTATTATTGCCAGCATTCCCAGATTTAGACCCGTTACCTGTTTCTATTACATTCGCCTTTAGATTTTCAGGAACAGAATCAAACCTTTGTCTGAGGCGGAATGCCTCCTCGATGTTGATATGATTTACCATTTCCTCCCAGGTGCATAACTTGGGCTCGTGCTTCATTTTGTTTTGGAACTCTGACCAGGATTCTGGTAATTTCTCAATAAGAGAGTAGGTTTGAAGAGTATCACTTACTGGTATGCCTTCGGTGATTAGATCCCCAACCAAGTTCTCGTATTCATGCACTTGGTCAATGACTGGCTTACCGTCTGTCATCTTGTAGTTCAACCAACGGGCAACTGCGTACTTCTTGCGACCTGCGTCGTCTGACCCATACTTCTTTCGCAGAAGATCCCAAATGGTTTTTGCACTCTTGTAACTAGCATAGATGTCGAGTAGAGCATCAGTCATGTAGTGTAACAAAAATCCCCTTACCGTTTTATTGTCACGCTCGTACTTGGTACGAGTATCTTGGACTCGTTCGGATGTCTTCGGGTCTGCAGCCTTTGGGTTTGGAGCTGTTTACAGTTCGGTGACTGCGTTTTCAGACTGTTCACCGTCTGTAGCTGCTGGTTGCGCTAGTTGATCAGACTGGGCAGGCTCGAACAGATGTGCCGCATCGCTGGAGGTGACAACGTAGTCGAGCTCGAGTGCCTCGAAATGGATCATCAGCTTGACCGCCCATCTTCGATAGTTCAGTCCGTTCAGTGGCTCAATTTTGGCGAGGTCAGCAGCAGCTTTGGCGACGAACGACGACATGTTTTTGTTACGGTAGAATTAGCTTTTAACTGTTGTGCGGGGAACGTTTTTTAATGTGTTTAAGGCTGTTTTTAAAGAAACGAGAATGGAGTATTTTTGTTTCTGTGACGTGTGGATACACTGCCTTAAAAGCTAATTGCCGGAGACCGTGCAAGTCTTTAACCCGGTTGCTTTCGACCAGCGAACACAGAATAACTCACGTATATTCTTTGCACAGAGAGAATACGTTTTGCTCTGGAATTATTCTTGTAAAATGAGGTTTGGGAGGCCTGGTATTTATACTAATTCGAACCAACGGCCTTCCCCACGACCTCCACAAAGAATAACGCAAAGAGTGGAGAGGTGACGCTGAATTGTTCTGCGCGATTTTCTCCTGGCCACAAGACACTTTCTGAAGCGCAAAAATCGGACAAAGTAGACTAATTCAAGCGAAAAAGTCGGACAGCAAAACAAAACTTTGACCACACTGCGTCGCGCCGGGCAGGCGGCGGCGGCGCGCGCGAGACTTCCCCTTTCCTCTCTCTTGAAAACATTTCAAAAAACCTATTTGGGGTGGTATTAAAAAGGTGGGAAATTTCCTTCTAGGAAACCAATGTGGGACAAGTCTTAAAGCAAAACTTTAAACCACATTCTTGAATGTCAATTTCCAACATTCTGTTCACAATTCGCCGCTTCTGCTTGCCCTGCACTCATCTTCTCCCTATCCCAACTTGAATTCGAGAAGATCATCAAAAGGGAAACCATAAAAGACACGGTGGTTCTCACTGTTTTACAGTGTTTTGTGGCCACGGTTGTGACCCTGGTGGGGCTGTTTGCCAGTGGGGAGTGGAAGGGGTTGAGAAGAGAAATGGAGGATTACAAGCAAGGGGTGTTGGCCTGCAATCTGGACTTGTTTTTTACTGCTGTTGCCAACCAGGCTTACATTGTTAGCTCTTATACCTTGACTTTTAAGGTTTCGTCCTTGTTTTCCAACGTGGTTATAAGGTTGGCCACTCCTCTGACTCCATTGCTGTCCATGTTGTTCTTGAATTAATGAAGAGATGAGTGGGTTGAAGGTGATGTCCTTGCTGCTGTCTGTATGGGGATTTGCTTCTTATATTTATCAACAATATCTTGATGATTTGGAGGCTACAAGCTAAGTAAGTGTACAGTAAGGATATCAGATCTCTGATCTAAGAATTGTGTTGTTGTAAACCAATAGAAAAAAAAAACCATTAAATATATTATATTGCTTGTTAATGGAAGAATGGATCTATTGTTTTAAAGAAATTCTATAACAGAGAAGAGTGGTATTTTATTGTTTGTTCCTGTTTTATAGTGATTACATATGTGTGGATATGTATAATTTTCCTTTTGAGAAATTTACAGTTTTTTTCTGGCTATTAGAATCTTGTTAATTTCAATTGACGACTTTAAAAATTTACAATTTAGTATCCTACTCGCTCTAATTTCAATTCACGACTTTAAAAACTTACAATGTACTTAGAACCAATATAATTCTAATTTCAATTCACGACTTTAAAAAGTTATAATTTAGTACCCTACTGGCTCTATTACAATGTACTTAGAACCAATATAATTCTTGGACTCACAACCTTCCAAATGGAAATCCAACCCGGGTACCATTAGATCACATAGTGTTGGTACCAAGACTATTTGTTGGGTTTAAGTTTATGAAAATGTCACATTAATTGCACATTATCATTTAGATATGATTTACACATGTTTTGAATGTTTTACAGTGTTTGTTAGTGTTTTGGAACCATGGTAGGTCAAGTGCAAAGGCAATGGAAGTTCTAGGACGAGTTTGTAGCCGAGGTGGTTCGAGTTCAGCGAACCTGACGTGTCGAGAAAGCTTCAACGAACCTGACGTGTCGGGATGGCAATTTCAATCCGCCCCACAGATATCCACTCGAATCCACCCCGCATGGATCGGGTTTTTTTTTGGGTGATGGTGGGTGGCGGGTCGGGAGTGGGTCTTAAAAAAGTAAACCGCGGTGGGTCGGGTTGAATTCGGGTTCTATGTACAAAACCATCCTAGAATCCCACTCGACCCACTATATGTGTGTGTTTATATATATAATAGTAAAATAAGTACTAGTATGTAGTTATTTATAAATGTTTATATAACTTCATGTATCTTTTTACTATTTTTTTTTATATCTAAACTACCATGTTTATTTTTAAAATTAACAATTTAGTTATTATATTTAAATATATCTTTTATTTTATGTTTTAGTATCACTAATGAATTTTATTATTTTATTATGTGTAAGTAATTTAAATATGATTTTTTGAAAAAAATAATAAGATGATAAGTGGTGGGTACCCGTAGTGGGCACCGGCACCCGGCAGGTTGGGGGTGGATTTTAAAAATGTCCATCCGATGCGGGTTGGAGGTGGGGGTGGATAGAGAAAATATAAGGTGGGTCGGGTGATGGATGTAGCCCTCCCCGACCCACACCAGACCCATTGCCATCCCTAGACGCATCGAGAAGTGAAGCCGAGAAGACTGCTTTCCGATGTCAAACTCAACTCGTCGAGCCAGCCGCTCGATGCGTCGAATAATTCTAGTACGTCTCTGTAACACGCCGTGTTACGACCTTCAATCCCGGATTAATTATTTAATTAATCCCGTTAATAAAAATTAAATATGATTTAACTTGGTTAGGTTTCCCTCTAAATAATTAATAAGGTCCACCATGAATCGTGGACCCTTGCCTAAACTAGAGTTTTAATCCGATTAGGAATAAAGAAAGTAAACCTTTTACTAGTCAGATTCTAATTAGGAATCCTAGACCTATTTATCTATTAGGAATGAAGGAAGTAGGCCTTTTACTATTCAGATTATAATTAGGATTCTCTTTAATTAATTAATATGGTCCACTATGGACAATGGACCCTTATCCCTAAAACAAGTCCTTAGTCCTATAAGGAATAGGATTAGTAAACTCATACCATTCAGCCTAATTAGGATATATATATATATATATATATATATATATATATATATATATATATATATATATATATATACATAAGGACATAGGAGGCACCTAGAAGTCACACCACAAATAATCTCTCACCACACAAGAAGTTCCAAGAATTTCCCTAGGAGAAATCAAGAAAGAAGGAATCTTAAAGAAAGATCCTTCATAGCCAAGGAAATTAATTAAGACTAAGAGGTAACCCGTGTCTCAACAAAACCTATTTTCCTTGCTATAATTATCTTCTTTGGCCTCCTCTCTATGCTTGTGTCTTGATGAATCGTTTATGATATTGATGATATGTTCTTGATGATTGTGAGATGATTTTATGTGTGATCTTGATGATGATAAGAGGTTCTTGATGATTATGTGATGTTCTTGATGAATCTTGATGTTTTGATGATTAAAAGAAGAACTATGTTTTTATTGATTTGAATATGATTAGAGCCCTAGGTTAAAATTGGAAATTTCGTATTGTGTTATTCTTGATATAATTGGGTGTTATTGTTCGCATGTTGGGCTGCGGTCCACTGTTTGGTTGCGATCAATCATTTTACATGAGCTGCGATTCATATTCCTGGCTGCGGTCAGATGATCACTCTTGGGCTGCGATCCACTGTTTGGTTGCGATCAAACATTATGATGAGCTGCGGTTCATCGGTCGGTTGCGATCGACCCCTTCGTGTTGCGATACGAGGCAGGGTGCTGCGGGGCCGTGTCAGAGCTATATGCGCTGACCCTCATGTATGGGCATGCGATTGGTCCTGTGGCGCCATCAAAGTGTGCTTGTGTATGAGATGAATGATGATATAAATGAGATGAAGTGAATCTATGACCATAGGATATATGCTAGTATCTTTACATGCTTGGTTATAACGGTTGAATGTGCTTATCCCATAGGATATATGCTAGTATCTTTACATACTTGGTTATAACTGTTAAATGTGCTTATCCCTATCTGTCGAGTCTATTCCGATTTTGAAACTAGAGTTTCCTAGGATATATCTTCCTGCTTCAAAATGACTTTTCTTATATCTATATATATCTACCTATAATATATTTCAACGCGTTGGAGTGGGTTACCAGCATCTCTCGCTGAACAGATATATTTGGCTTTCAGGCACAGACGAGTAGATCCCAGAGCGCGCTAGAAGATCGTGGATTAGTTAGATAGTCTTTCCCTTCGGCCTGCGTGCCATAATAATGTATTGAGGATATTAGTTAGTTTAGCTTGTGCATCTGAGTTCTCCAGCTCAGATGTGGCATAGCACCCCGTACACTTGTGATTAGTATTACTCTGTTTGGGATTTTATGAGAAATTACCTTTATTATATAAGCTTTAAAAGTTTCCAAATTTCGGGGGGTTACAGTTGGTATCAGAGCCTAAGTTTGACCCTACGATAAGATTCTTAAAATAAGACTTTAGGACAATAGGCTTGAACTCTAAGTATTTAGGAACATAGGACTCAGGAATCTTAGGACGCGCGGTGAGATTGTGAAACCTACACATAACCTCCCCTCACTTTATCCCTCCCTAAAAAAAAGAACTTCCCCTACGCTTACCACACCAAGGTAAGGGTGCAACACACTGACTCATCATTACAATAAATAGCCCCGAAAACCAGCAGCATGGCACCAACAAGAAATCAGTCAAGGACCCCACACTCCTCGAAGAATGGATCCGAACCTTCAACAAAATCCTCGAGTTAGTGGAATGCCCATAGGAACGCCGCGTAGAGATAGCCTCGTCCCACTTCAGACACGAGGCCGATCTTTTGTAAATCCACGAAGAACCCACTTATGGGCAACAACCGGGGGTACAACTGGGAGTGCCTAGGAGCACGGCTACGAGGACGATTCCACCCCGCACCTGTAAGGGCAACCATGTACGAGGAAATTGTCCACCTAAAACAAGGGATGGCCACCGTCAAGGAATACCACAAACAATTCCTCCAGCCGGCTCGTTTCGCGCCTGAATTAGATCCTACAGAAACAACCAAGATAAAGAAGTCTGTGACAGACCACCAACTACGAAACCCAGAAGGCCCTAATTGAACAAACCCGAAAGAAGAAGTAACAGAAGTGGGAGACCACTTGTAAAGAGAACCGGGAACGACAATTAAATGCAAGGAAGTAAAGTAGTACATAAACAACATCTTCTCTTAATCGTTAGCGCGAATTGTCAAAAAGGGCTCGATATGACAAGAAGAGGCAACATACGCGTGGGAAGTACCATACAACTAAAGCTTCCCTGCAATAAAGGTCTTACCTTGGAACAAGGACCTTGATGGTTTTACGGCACCGTAAGAAGTGCATGTGACACACAAAATCGCCAAAACACCATGCGACGTCGAGGGCAGTCAATCAAATGCATTCCAAGGAAGAGAAATGCATCACCAAGCACTTGATCACCAAAGGATTGAACAAATAGCAAGCGACAAGCCGAACTCCAAGAAAAACCAAGAAGGCTTATCATTAATCAAGCAAGGAAAAGACAAAGTTGGCTTATAACCAACTACCCGGTGAAGATGACGAGGTTGCTAATTGGAAATCGGACCCGACCTACTGAGCGGAAAGGATATACGAGAGTCTTGACTCATCTAGAACTCGTGCTTAAGGATGAATAAACACTGTACGATGGGTCATCCTATGTATTCGAATTCCTTTATTGTGCACATAGGCATGGGACTTGTCAGGACGTGAATCTGTGCATTCTTGGGATTTTCCCCGAAGGAATTCACTCTTCCTAGTCACCTTCCCGCGGGTCCCCAACGGGACCTTGATGGGACCCCAACGGGTCCTTGACGGGACCTTGGCGGGACCTTGACGGGGCCATGACAGGAGCTTGGCAGGCGGACGACAGCCCACCTCGCGCCCACTAGTACAATGTGCTGATTTCTTAACTCCTCGTTTTATTTATTCATGGCGCACTTGTGTGCCTCGATTGATGAACGTGAGTTTTGGGTAAGGAACCATGGGTTTCCCAAACATGGCTTCCTCAGTAAAAGACCTTGACACGCGAGACACCGTCGGAAAAGCACGACCCATTTCATTACACGAGGAGTTGAAGTTGGACTCTACGATGCAACTGACTAGGGATGATTGGCGTGAAGGAATGTGCAAACCAAGGAGGCGAGTTGGGAACTCGTGCTAAGGACTCACAAATGCCTTAAAAGTCAAAATGCTAAGGATGGACCGGGACTCCCTCAAACCATGGATATCGTTCAAGCAAATCAGAGGGCTCCTTACAAGTTATATAAAATCAAGAACGACGTAGCCCGTGGTGCTAGGAAAAAAAAAAGGTAAAAGAGCACATTTGCGCCAAGGCCTCAAGGGTTATTAAGGACCCACAAAGAAATGAGATGACTCGTAAAGTCACCAAGTCGTTCCACAACGAGATTAGGTAACCAACTGCGCTTCAAGAAGAAAAAGAACATGCAAGGGCACCTTCATCATTAAAAGTAAACACAAAAGGGCACAACAAGCTGAACCTCGGGGGAGACATGAAGTCTTACTACGAATTTCATTCACTAAAGAGGAGATGAAATTCAATAAGAAGAGAAAGTCAACCCAAAGTTTATCGACTCCCAAGAGACTTTGGGAAGAATTTGGGAAGTGCGCCCTAAAAGTTTGGCTTGGTTGACCAAACTTGGTCAAGACCTTGGACGCATTAAAGAAGAAAGTATTAAATCGTCGCGAGAGATTCCCTCAAGATAAAAAAAGAAGGATGAAACTTAAGCTTGGGAAGCAAGGTCCGACAAGGATCTTAAATTAAAGCAAGTGCCAACACCAAAGGAGAAGGATCATCAGTTCATCAATACGTCGTGATCAAAGCATCAAACCAGAATAGTCACTTGAATCGAGAACCCTTAACCCATCCTAACCAAATCCCTTTCCCTCCTTTGGACAACCGAGCCCCTCCTTATTGCAAAACCCTTTCTACCCTTCAAACCCCATTCTTGATTCCCTATTTTAACGATCCCATACAAGGTAGCAACCTCACCTCCTAAAGTTGCAAACCTTGAACACTTTGATCCTAATTCCTAAATTCACTTTGTCGTCAAGTTTGAAACCCGTTCTCTTAATCCATTTAACCCAATCGTTCCCAAAAACCCAGTACACATAGATATACAATTATATATTCTCCCCATAGAATACATTCTCCCAATATGACCACCGTACTACTTTTGACTCGTTATCCCTGAAATGATTTCTAAGCTTCGGGGACGAAGCTTCTCGTAAGGGGGGGAGAGTGTAACACCCCGTGTTACGGCCTTCATTCCCGGATTAATTATTTAATTAATCCCGTTAATAAAAATTAAATATG
This sequence comes from Ipomoea nil, assembly GCF_001879475.1. Lineage (NCBI taxonomy): Eukaryota > Viridiplantae > Streptophyta > Magnoliopsida > Solanales > Convolvulaceae > Ipomoea > Ipomoea nil. The sequence goes on from NW_017617577.1 coordinate 507,389, forward strand.
ATTTAACTTGGTTAGGTTTCCCTCTAAATATTTAATAAGGTCCACCATGAATCGTGGACCCTTGCCTAAACTAGAGTTTTAAGCCTATTAGGAATAAAGAAAGTAAACCTTTTACTAGTCAGATACTAATTAGGAATCCTAGACCTATTTATCTATTAGGAATAAATGAGGTAGGCCTTTTACTATTCAGATTATGATTAGGATTCTCTTTAATTAATTAATATGGTCCACTATGGACCATGGACCCTTATCCCTAAAACATGTCCTTAGTCCTATAAGGAATAGGATTAGTAAACCCATACCATTCAGACCCTAATTAGGACTCTTAAATATATATATATAAGGACATAGGAGGCACCTAGAAGTCACACCACAAATAATCTCTCACCACACAAGAAGTTGCAAGAATTCCCCTAGGATAAATCAAGAAAGAAGGAATCTTAAAGAACGACCCTTCATAGCCAAGGAAATTAATTAAGACTAAGAGGTAACCCATGTCTCAACAAAACCTATTTTCCTTGCTATAATTATCTTCTTTGGCCTCCTCTCTATACTTGTGTCTTGATAAATCGTTTATGATATTGATGATATGTTCTTGATGATGATAAGATGTTCTTGATGATTATGTGATGTTCTTGATGAATCTTGATGTTTTGATGATTAAAAGAAAAACTATGTTTTTATTGATTTGAATATGATTAGAGCCCTAGGTTAAAATTGGGAATTTCGTATTGTGTTATTCTTGATATAATTGGGTGGGATTTCGCATGTTCGGGTGTTGATTTTGTTTAGAAGTCATGATAGGATATGTGCTATATGATTCTTGCTTTTGATCCGTTAATTGTCTACATGGTGTCATCAATTGCGTTTAAAAGTGTCTAAGAATGGTTTCGGGTTCCACAACGGATCCCGGGATGTTTATTTTGATAAAGAGTCAGTGGGGGGTAGGTGGGGGTAGGGGGACCCGCCACCTACCCGCTGCCCGAGAAGGGCGTCGCCGGCAGCGGGCAGGCGACTGCCCGCCGGGCACCCGCTTCCCGGAGACTCGTCGCCGGCGGGTGGTCCTCCACCCACCGGTTACCCGCTGGAAATTGTCCATCTTGGGACTCCGGCTTCCCCGTTTGATGTTTCCCCGACCCTCGTGGTGTCTCAACGGACCTCGTTTATCGTGCCTAAAGTCTAGTTTGATGTTTCGGGTACCATTCGTAGGATAAACGAGTCTTATATATGTATATATGTCGCATGCTAGTGGAATTGGTATCCCGTTGGCCTAGGTGAAAGAAGTATGAACTCCTTAGGATTATTCCTAGTATGTGGATGACCACGCATAGGTTTCATTATACGTTTTCTCCCCTTTCCCGATATGTTAATGTGGGTTGCTTGTGCTTGTTATGTGTTATGTGTGCATGATACCCCAATTTGGTTGCGATCAAATGGGTTATTCCTGAGCTGCGGTTCAGAAGCTGGCTGCGGTCAGAATTACACTCTTGGGCTGCGGTCCACCGTTTGGTTGCGATCAAACGTATTTCATGAGCTGCGGTTCATATTCCTGGCTGCGGTGAGATGACCACTTTTGGGCTGCGGTCCACCATTTGGTTGCGATCAAACGTTTTACATGAGCAGCGATTCATATTCCTGGCTGCGGTCAGATGATCACTCTTGGGCTGCGATCCACAGTTTGGTTGCGATCAAACATTATGATGAGCTGCGGTTCATCGGTCGGTTGCGATCGACCCCTTCGTGTTGCGATACGAGGCAGGGTGCTGCGGGGCCGTGTCAGAGCTATATGCGCTGACCCTCATGTATGGGCATGAGATTGGTCCTGTGGCGCCATCAAAGTGTGCTTGTGTGATGAGATGAATGATGATATAAATGAGATGAAGTGAATCCGTAACCATAGGATATATGCTAGTAGCTTTACATGCTTGGTTATAACGGTTGAATGTGCTTATCCCATAGGATATATGCTAGTATCTTTACATACTTGGTTATAACTGTTAAATGTGCTTATCCCTATCTGTCGAGTCTATTCCGGGTTTGAAACTAGAGTTTCCTAGGATATATCTTCCTGCTTCAAAATGACTTTTCTTATATCTATATATATCTACTTATAATGTATTTCAACGCGTTGGAGTGGGTTACCAGCATCTCTCGCTGAACAGATATATTTGGCTTTCAGGCACAGACGAGTTGATCCCAGAGCGTGCTAGAAGATCGTGGATTAGATAGATAGTCTTTCCCTTCGGCCTGCGTGCCATAATAATGTATTTAGGATATTAGTTAATTTAGCCTGTGCATCTGAATTCTCCAGCTCAGATGTGGCATAGCACCCCGTACACTTGTGATTAGTATTACACTATTTGGGATTTTATGAGAAATTAACTTTATTATATAAACTTTAAAATTTTCATAATTTCGGGGTGTTACAGTCTCGGTTTGTGAAGCAGCAATGTTAGTCCCGGTAGGGTCGAAAGGAGAGTCTAGAGGGGGGTGGGGGTGGGGGTGGGGGGTGAATAGACTCAATTCGTTTTTCACGAAAATAACTCCTTTCGGGGTTATTACGCAGCGGATATGTAATACAAATTTTAAGTTACTTTGCACTGTTTGATCTTTTTAGGAAACTTTCGGTTAGAGTCGCATGTTATGCAATGCTTGAAAGTAAAGTGCTGAAATGTAAAGAGATAGAGACAAGAGATTTTTATAGTGGTTCGGCCAATTGTGCCTACTCCACTCTTCTTTCACAACTTGTGAAAGGTTTGCACTACCACTCCTAGTACAAATTACACCAAGATACCTTCCTTGATCACTAAGCCGGACAGCTACTTGAAGGTTTTTCCACTCCTCGAGTTTACTCCGCCTCTATCAACGTCTTCTTCAGAGTTGAGGGTTGGATGTGAATAATCTTCGAGTTTCTCCAACAAGATGAAGTCTTGACTGGCTGGTAACTTGATGAATAATCAGCGTGTACAAAGTTGCAAGACTTCTTCAAGGTTGTGTGAATGAAATCAGATATGTCTTCTTCAAATTTCACACCTTGAATCACTGGATTTCAAAAGCTTGAGAGAGTGAACTTGTATAAGGAGCTTTTGAGAGAAGGTATTCAATTGTTCTAAAAACCAGCAACTTCTATCCTTAAGAAGATGGGTATTTATAGGTGAGAAGAAATCCATCCGTTGGAGGGAGATGGCATTTCAAACCTATGATCCAGTGGGTAAAGACCAGAGAGTCTTGTGCATTTATTGCTTCATTAAATGCAGCTGTACTACATAGTCGTTGGAGATAAGCACCTTTGCTTATTTTGTCTTCTAGCTCTGAAAAGTAGTACTATGACATTTATTGCATCTTGATAGATGTGCTCTCATTCTTAGGAAAGACTAATTCCAAGGATGATCTACAGATGAGACAATTGACAACATTCGTCTTGAGCTGAGAGAAGATAAATTGTCTTGACAAGCACATCTTTAAGAAAATAGTCTCAAGAGACTTCTTTCGCCTTCTGCTTTCGGTTGAGGGAGACCATTGATTCTTTCGGGGTCAGCTTCATAAACTCTTCTTTCGTTCTTCAAAACCTAACTGAAGAGATCATAACTCGGTTTCGTGTGTTTGACTAACTTAACACTAATTACATGATGAGTTATGGTACCTTTCGTCTAGGACGAAGGTAACAGAATAAAAGATAAAAAGTTAGGGGTCTACTTCTAGGTTGCATTGGTATCATCAAAATCCTATTACATATGTTCCTAACAATTTCCCCCTTTTTGATGATGCCAAAACCTATACTCTGCTTATAAGGCCGATAAATATCCCATAAAGGATTTTTCATTTCAAAACAGCCATTCAGAAGAGTTTACATAAAGTTTCTAATAAATGTAGAATGATACAAGTAATCTCTAACACCCCAGATTTTCAAGACTTTTAAAACTTATATAATAAAGAAAGAATCTCTTATTAAATCCCAAAATACGATACAGAGAGTACGGGGTGCTATGCCACACCCGAGCTAGAGAACTCGGGTGCACAGGCTAAATTCTAAAACCTCAATCAGTATCAATACTAAATCATGGCACGCAGGCCGAAAGGGAAAACTATCTAAGCTACGCCCCAAGCTTCTAACGCGCTCCAGTGATCTACTCGTCTGTGCCTGAAAGCCAAATATATCTGTTCAGCGAGAGATGCTGGTAACCCACACCAACGCGTTGAAATACAATACATATAGATATATATATAGATATATGAAAACCATTTTGAACATGAAGATATACCCTACGAACTCTAGCTTTTAAAACAGGGATAGACTCGACATATAGGGCTAAGCACAGACAGCAGTTATACCAAGCATATGCAGTTTACAACAGGCAAGACAGATAAGATAGGCACAATTAATAATCAAAATCCAACATATACGATTCCCAATATGAATCCCATAGTCACATCTCCAAGGCACTCATATCAACACTCCACCATATCTCATCACATAGCACACTTTGTTGGCGCCACAGGACCAATCGCATGCCCATACATGAGGGTCAGGGCATATAGCTCTGACACGGCCCCACAGCACCCTGCCCCGTATCGCAACACGTAGGGGTCGATCGCAACCGACCGATGAACCGCAGCTCATCATAGTTTGATCGCAACCAAAGAGTGGACCGCAACCCAAGAGTATGTCATCTGACCGTAGCAAGGAAATATGAACCACAGCTCATGTAGAAACGTTTGATCGCAACCAAACGGTGGACCGCAGCCCAAGAGTGTAAATCTGACCGCAGCCAGCTTCTGAACCGCAGCTCAGGAATAACCAATCCGATCGCAACCGAATTGGGGTATCATGCACACATAACACATAGCAAGCACATGCAACCCACATTAACACATTGGGAAGGGGGAGAAAACGTATAACAAAAGCTATGCGTGATCCTTCACATACTAAGAATAATCCTAAGGGGTTCATACTTCTTTCACCTAGGTCAACGGGATACCAATTCAACTAGAATGCAATATATAAGACTTATACAACCTACAAACGGTGCCCGAAATATCAAACTAGACATAGGCACGATAGACGGAGTCCGTTGGGACACCACGGGGGTCGGGGGAACATCAAACGGGGTAGCCAAAATCCCAAATTGGGGTCCAAACCAGCGGGTAGCCGGTGGGTGAGGGTTCACCCGCCGGCGGTAGCTTATCCGGGCAGCGGGTGCCCGGCGGGCAGCTGCCCGCCCGCCGGCTGCCCGCTGCAGGCGTTGCCCAAGAAGGCCGCGGGTAGGTGGCAGGTCCCCTACCCCGACCTACCCCTCACTGACTCTTTTTCACCAAAAACGTCCCGAGAACCTTTGTGGAACCCGAAACCATGCTTAGACACTTTCAAACGCAATTGATTACACATGTAGACAATTAACGGATCAAAGATCGGGAAACATATGGCACATAACCTATCATGCTTTTCTAAACATAATCAACACCCAATCATGCGAATTCCAACCCAATATACCAAGAATAATTCCATACGATACAACCTAGGGTTCTAATCTTTTTTAAATCAACAAGGACACAATTCATCTGCTAATATCAAGATTCGGTAAGAATATCGTATAAACATCAAGAACATCCTACAATCATCAAGAACATCATATAATCATCAAGGACGTCATATAATCATCAAGAACACCATAATTATCAAGAACCTTCCATCATCAAGATCAACCATGGAATTATCCCATCAATCATCAATAATAATATCACAAATCATCAATACACAATAATATGGGGAAATCCTACGGGGGGAATCATAGCTATGAAAATAGGTTTTGTTGAGACATGGGTTACCTCTTAGCCTTAATTAATTCCTTGGCTATGAAGGGTCTTTCTTTATTCTTTCTTGCTTTCTTGATTTCTTCTAAGGGAATTCTTGGAGCTCTTTGGGGTGGTGCGTCGTTTATTGTGGTGGGGGGGGGGGGGGGGGGTTCTAGGTGCCTCTTAAGTCCCCTATTTATATATTTAGGAGTCCTGGTTAGGAACTAATATTATAGGCTTGCTAATTCTATTCCTTGTGGAACTAAGGATTGGGTTTGGGGATAAGGGCCCATGGACTATGGTGGGCCTTTCCTAATTAATTATTGTGATTTAATTCCTTCTTTTGGGTAATTTGTTAAATGTTTAATTAGTTTTAGGGATCGTAGCACAGGGTGTTACACTCTCCCCCCCTTACGAGGGGCTTCGTCCCCGAAGCCCGGTGTGTTAATCCATTCTTTCACCCCTAGGCATCCCGCATCTTGGCCTCCCGGTTAGGAATGTGGCCTCACGTTTTGCCTTTGCTGGGGTAGAATGGATTCCTGGTGGTGTTGTGATAGAAAGGTTTTGGGTCTACCTCGGTCCCCTGCTCCTGAGCTGGACGCCCCGCGAGTGCCCAAGGTGGCCTCGATTGTTGCCACCCTCTGATCTAGTGCGCGTGTCATACGGATTAATGACGAGATCCCTTCCTCCATGATTGGGTTTTGTCGGTTGAGCTGTGCGAGTATGCGTTCATTGATTGAGCCCTCGTTTTGCTCCCTTGGGTTCCCTCCTGATCGTGGGTGCACCGACGGGTTAGGTTCGTCACCCTCCTCCTGACCCTCATTTCCCTCCAGGGCTCCACAATCTTGCATGGCCCGTTTGAGTTTCTTGTTGGAGATGTCTAATTGGTCGACTAACTCTCTTCGCTCTTCCTCGGGTTTGAGGCAAATTTCTTCGAGGGTGAGGTAATGTCCTCCCTCAGTGTAGTAGATATCATTGCGGCGTAGGTTCTGGGCATTAAAGACCATGCCATTTGCGGTTTTGACCTCCGTGTGGCTTAGGTCCACCCCCTTTTTCTCCATGATCCAACTTAGGATCATCCCGTAGGGTAGGCTAAGTCGGTTGCTTGTTTTGCAAAACGCCATGTGTTTTAGCATGAGGGCCGGCAGGTTGAACTTGATTTTGTGTTTCAAGAAGTAGGCGAAGGTGCACTCTAAACTTCCCACGTCCTTGCTTTTATTTTTCGTGGGCAAGAGGTTATCGGTTACAATCATAACCAATATCTTTTGTTTCGCCGATAGCCACTTTCTATTTGGTCGTGTGGCCGAGGTGAATCCTTCCTCTTTCTCGAGTAGGTACCCGAGGTAGTCTTTGTACCCCGTGTTTTGGGTATCAATCCACCCCTTTTGGTCATAGTCTGACACACCCGTGGTGGTCAATTTCAAAAGCTTGGCCAACAGGCCTTCGGAGAGTATAATTTCCTTGCCGCGGACCTTGGTGGTAATTTCTAGCTTATCACCCCGTTTGGTGGCTATAAGATATTGATAGAATTCTTTCACCAATTCGGGATACGTATCCCCCTTGATGGTGAGGTACGTATCCAAAAGCCCTTGGTGTTTAAGCATATCAACCAATTCCGGAGAAAATTGGTCGGGTTCAAGGGCTTTACCTCCGATTATGGTGTAATCGGCGTTGCTCCATTCCGGGGTACGGGTCCCGAGGGGTTTCTTTGGCATTGTGATGTTTCGCTCGATGGTGACGTTTTCCGGCGACTTTCCGGCGGGGCTCCGACTCGTTTTTCCGGCGGTCTTTGGCGGTGCGGCCCTGTTGTGAGGGAGGCGGCGGCGACCGGACTCCGGTGTTGGCTTGGCGAGGTGGGGCAGTGGTTTTCGGTGGCGTCGGGCAGTGGTGGCAGCGGGTGGAGCTCGGGCAGGTGGCGGGCGGCGCTGGCGTCGCGGGCGTCCTCCGGCGGTGAGGTCAGCGTGCGGTGGGGCGCCGTCTCGGCGGTCGATGGCGGCTCCGGCCATGGGCGGCGGTCGAATGGGGCTGCCGGTTCGGTGTTTGGGGTGGCGGGGAGGTGTGTAGGAGAGGGAAGGGGAGAAAGTGAGGGAGAAGAAGAAGAAGAAGAAGAGGAAGAAGAAGGGTTTTTGATTTGGGGATTTTGTGGGTTTTAGGGATTTGTAGGGGCTTTAACAAGGGAGTGTTCCCTTGAGGTTTCAAGAAACACCCTTAGTTTAGTGGTTAAGACCTTGGTCTTGTGAGTGGGAGGTTAACTGTTCAATTCCCATTAGTAACACTAGGCCTTTCTTGATGGTGTGGTCCTTGTTTTTTCCCCTCTTTCGTCTTCTAGTGATGGGAGGCTTGGCTTGTTATATAATTTTTGGTTTCATCTTTATAAGCAGGATCGAATTTCGATCGAATATTTTATTTATAATAATTCCGAAGTAATCGCTAAATAAGTAGTTTCACTATGAAGGTGATTACAAGGAATTGCTGGTTTATCCTAGACAGAATTTGTCTTCTTGGTTTTCTCCCGCGGGGTTTGCGTGGTCCTCATCTTCTGGGGTTAAGTTCCCCTCCTCGGGGTTGCCGTCGTTCCCGAGGTCGGCTTGAGTGCGGCTCATGACGAATATTTTCCCGAGAGCGCCGTAGTTTCCTTGGTGGGTGGTGCCTCCGTGTTGACCTGTGGTGGTGGGGCGTGGCCTTTGGGGTTGAGTGCCCTTCTTCTCCGCAGTTGAAGCATCGCCAGGGATTGCCCATGCAATCTTTTCCTCTATGGCTTTTGTTGCATTTCGGGCAATGGAAGCTTCTTGGGTTTGCTTCATTGTTCCCTAGGGGCGGTCTTTGGTTGGTCAGGTTGTTTGGTCTTGTGTTAGTGTCGTTCCTCGTTCTTTTTACCGGTGGTGCTCCCCCTCCGGTGTTCCTTTTTCGTATCTGTTCCTGAACCCCATGCTGGAGTAGTTGGATTCGATAGAGATTGGCGGCACTGGAGTAAGCCTCGTTGAGTGTCCGAGGTCTGCTTACTACTAGTGCTTTTTGTGCTTCGAAGTTGAGGCCCGAGACGAATCTTTCTATTTTGGTTACTTCGGTGGGGACTAGCTCTGGTGCGAAGCGCGCTAGTTCGAGGAATCGCTTGTGGTATTCCATGACGGTGGCTGTCCCTTGCTTTAGATGAAGGAACTCTTCGTACATGGATGCCTTTACGTGTGTTGGGTAGAATCGTTCTCGTAGTCGTGTTTTGAGGTTTTCCCAATTGAACCCTGGTTCTTGTTGGTAAGCGGGACCCTCGTGGATCCACCAAAGATTGGCTTCATATCCGAAGTAGAACGAGGCTACCTCTACGCGGCGTTCTTCTGGGCATTCTACTAACCCGAGGATTTTGTCGAGGGTCCGGATCCATTCCTCCAGGATCACGGGGTCCTCTTCTCCTGAGAACGTGGGTGGTCGATGATTCGAAACTTGTCGGGCGACGTCTGAGTTCGTGTTCGATGGAGGAGGCGGGGGCCTGTTGTTGCGAAGAGCTACGTCGCTTAGTGCCTGGGCGACTTGCGTTAGTTGTTGTAGTGTTTGGGTCAGGGGGTCGTGTGTGGTGGGTTCTGGAGTCCTTGATTGTCTTCTGTTGGGTGCCATGCTGTCGTCTTTCTGAGTCAATGTTTATAAGAATATTAAATTAGAGCTTGGTGTCCTTCTTTGACGCGATAAGCGGAGGAAGGTTTTCTTTAGACAAGGAAGGAATGAAGTGAGGGGGTTTATGTGTAGGTTTCACAATCTCACCGCGCGTCCTAAAACTCCCGAGTCTTATGTTCCTAAATACCTAGAGTTCAAGCCTAATGTCCTAAAATCCGGTCTCAAGAGTCTTATCCTATGGTCAAACTTAGGCTCTGATACCAACTGTAACACCCCAGAATTTCAAGACTTTTAAAACTTATATAATAAAGATAGAATCTCATTAAATCCCAAAATACGATACAGAGAGTATGGGGTGCTATGCCACACCCGAGCTAGAGAACTCGGGTGCACAGGCTAAATTCTAAAACCTCAATCAGTATCAATACTAAATCATGGCATGCAGGCCGAAAGGGAAAACTATCTAAGCTACGGCCCAAGCTTCTAACATCTCCAAGGCACTCATATCAACACTCCACCATATCTCATCACATAGCACACTTTGTTGGCGCCACAGGACCAATCGCATGCCCATACATGAGGGTCAGTGCATATAGCTCTGACACGGCCCCGCAGCACCCTGCCCCGTATCGCAACACGGAGGGGTCGATCGCAACCGACCGATGAACCGCAGCTCATCATAGTTTGATCGCAACCAAACAGTGGACCGCAGCCCAAGAGTATGTCATCTGACCGCAGCCAGGAAATATGAACCGCAGCTCATGTAGAAACGTTTGAACGCAACCAAATGGTGGACCACAGCCCAAGAGTGTAAATCTGACCGCAGCCAGCTTCTGAACCGCAGCTCAGGAATAACCAATCCGATCGCAACCGAATTGGGGTATCATGCACACATAACACATAGCAAGCACATGCAACCCACATTAACACATTGGGAAGGGGGAGAAAACGTATAACAAAACCTATGCGTGATCCTTCACATACTAAGAATAATCCTAAGGGGTTCATACTTCTTTCACCTAGGTCAACGGGATACCAATTCAACTAGCATGCAATATATAAGACTCATACAACCTACGAACGGTGCCCGAAATATCAAACTAGACATAGGCACGATAGACGGAGTCCGTTGGGACACCACGGGGGTCGGGGGAACATCAAACGGGGAAGCCAAAATCCCAAATTGGGGTCCAAACCAGCGGGTAGCCGGTGGGTGAGGGTTCACCCGCCGGCTGCCCGCCGGCTGCCCGCTGCTGGCGTTGCCCAAGAAGGCCGCGGGTAGGTGGCGGGTCTCCTACCCCCACCTACCCCCCACTGACTCTTTTTCACCAAAAACGTCCCGGGAACCTTTGTGGAACCCGAAACCATGCTTAGACACTTTCAAACGCAATTGATAACAAATGTAGACAATTAACGGATCAAAGATCGGGAAACATATGGCACATAACCTATCATGCTTTTCTAAACATAATCAACACCCAATCATGCGAATTCCAACCCAATATACCAAGAATAATTCCATACGATACAACCTAGGGTTCTAATCATTTTTAAATCAACAAGGACACAATTCATCTTCTAATATCAAGATTCGGTAAGAATATCGTATAAACATCAAGAACATCCTACAATCATCAAGAACATCATATAATCATCAAGAACGTCATATAATCATCAAGAACACCATAATTATCAAGAACCTTCCATCATCAAGATCAACCATGGAATTATCCCATCAATCATCAACAATAATATCACAAATCATCAATACACAATAATATGGGGAAATCCTACGGGGGAAATCATAGCTATGAAAATAGGTTTTGTTGAGACATGGATTACCTCTTAGCCTTAATTAATTCCTTGGCTATGAAGGGCCTTTCTTTAATCTTTCTTGCTTTCTTGATTTCTTCTAAGGGAATTCTTGGAGCTCTTTGGGGTGGTGCGTCGTTTATTGTGGTGGGGGGTTTCTAGGTGCCTCTTTAGTCCCCTATTTATATATTTAGGAGTCCTGGTTAGGAACTAATATTATAGGCTTGCTAATTCTATTCCTTGTGGAACTAAGGATTGGGTTTGGGGATAAGGGCCCATGGACTATGGTGGGCCTTTCCTAATTAATTATTGTCATTTAATTCCTTCTTTTGGGTAATTTGTTAAATGTTTAATTGGTTTTAGGGATCGTAACACGGGGTGTTACATAATCAAAGCTGATAATTTAGATAAGGACACGATAGATTGAATCAAAAGTGACTTTTATAAAGACCAAAAAACACTTACAAAGTAATGTCACTGAAACTGTCGAAAAGAAACTTTTACATTTCTAAAAGTTTCGCCTTTTGTGACTGAGCTTCTTCTCTTTCTTTGTCATCTCTCTCTTTCTGTTTCTTGAGCATCCTTTTCATGTCGATGTCTCGGTTGATATGCTATCTGTATTTTTGGATTGGGCTTTCTCTGACAATATCTTCATATTCTCCTTTGATGTTGCTGCTCACGTAATTGTTGTATGATTTGAGGATGTTTTCTCCTTCAATTATCCCGAGATTCCACCATGTAATAAGTTCAAATGAGTGCATTCCTTCGGTGTAGCACTATATTTGACTCCAGGTTCAGCATTTTTCTTAACTTTCGTGACATCCCTTATCTCTTCTTTGATTCTTTCTCTTTCGGCCAATTCCTTTTCTCTTACAAGTCTCGCTTCTTCTTGTTTGTTCCAAAGTTCACGATTTGCTTTCTTGATCTCTTCATTTCTTTGAGTCTGATGAACTTGCCTGAAGTAATTATCTCTCTTCTTCATCCACACAGGTATGTTGTACCCTTCAAACCGTTTTCCACTTCCTTCTTCATATGGTTGGTATGTGTGAAAATTTCCTACGGCATCCATGGTTACAGTATCCTTGCGCATCAGCCTTTGATGAAGATTCTTTTTCTCTCTACTCGTTTTCCCGGAAAATGAGAACTCAGCTGTGGATCCGAAGGATTGGCGAGGCCTGATGGAATGCTGTCTGGGTCTAGGAGAGTGTTGTTGACAAGATCTAGATTTTGAAGGTGATGATATCGTATTTCTTCTTTCTTCGTGTCTGGGTGAGCTTCTTCTCTCTTCTTGTCTTGTTGGTCCTTCATTGCTTCTTCTGGAGGGGGATTTGTTTTTGTCTTCGTCCTTGTCATCATCCTTTCTGTCATTTCCCCCCTTTTTGGCATCATCACACGGGGTGTCAGAAAATCTGGTCAGACTTTGGACTGCAATAAGAACATCCTTGACGTACTCAAGCATAGTGAGTTGATATTCAGCCATTTGAAACATGTTGTCATGCCCGAGATCTATCTTTGTACAAGCAAGATCCACTCGTTCTTTGAGACCGAAGTGAGCATGTTTAAGAGCATGTTGTTTCTTAGCAATTTTGTCAAGGATAGCTCGTTGTTGACTGAGTTCGTGTGTAAGCCTATCTTAAGTATCTGGAATTGAGGTGCTGGGTTGTGGACGAGACATTGTTTGCATCATGTGGTTGACTTTGGCAGATAAATCTGCTATGGTCCGGCTATCTTTTTCTCTGTGATGCAGATATTGCTTATGAATGAGTTCAACATTAAAGAGTGTATTCAACATTCGGTGCATGATGTGCTCAGGACTAAGGTAGTCCATTCCAGGCTCTTGGTCAGGCGCATGAGGTGATGCTTCCCGATTTTCATCACGTGGTGATGCATCCATGTTATCATCACGAGCTGTATTTGCAAGAGGAGGTAGCATGGCGAGAGGTAACTCACGAGTTAGGCCTTCTTTTGGTGGGGATGAGCTAGGGGCAGGTGATTGTTCAGGTATATCTTCAGTGTTGCCTATGATAGGAGATTCACTATCATAGTCCGAATCGCCATCATCATTATCATCGTTATTTGAATCATCATCACCAATATTATTGTTATCAGCTTTTCCTTCATCATCATCATCATCATCTCCTCCATCGTCATGAGAGTCATCCTGCTCATCACCTGATTTTTCATCTTCATCCTCATCTTCATCATCTTCTTCATTTTCAGGATTTTCATCAGTGCCTTTGTATGAATCAGAGTTCGCTTTTCTGCTCTCGTTTTTAGATGTTCCTTTGTCTTCATGTTCAATCTCCTTTCCTTCGTCATCTTTTAGTCCAATGACATTGCATGCTGGATCGTTCTGATGAGTTCGTTCTAACTCTGTCTTGACTTTTGAGAGAAGGAGAGCGTATCGAAATTCTTTCATTTCTTCCACGAAGGCTGGATCAAATGGCGGCTTGTTTAGCTCAATGCAAATGGGCGCTTTTTCTTTCCCGAGAGTGCGATGGGTCACTTTGTTGGAGTACACACGTTTGATGGTTTCAAGACGCAACGCTTCATAAACGTCTTTGGTGCCGATCCACTCTAGAGCAAACTCTTCTTCATCCTTCATCTCTTCAAATATTTCAAGAAAGGTTTGTAATGGAGAAGTTCACCATTTTTGCCATTGCATGACCCTGTTGAAGTCGTTCTCAATGGATTCTCGAAGCAGTTGATCTTTTGATGGGGGAATTGGGACAGCTTCGGGTACAAATACAATCGCTTGAGAGGTCTCGGGTATGACCGATTCTTGTAAGACTTCAGGTTCGGGTAGAGCTTCTTTCAGATTGGATTCAATTGGAGGAGTCACTTGCCCCCTGTCTGGGTCTAGGAGAGTGTTGTTGACGAGATCTAGATTTTGAAGGTGATGATATCGTATTTCTTCTTTCTCCGTGTCTGGGTGAGCTTCTTCTCTCTTCTTGTCTTGTTGGTCCTTCATTGCTTCTTCTGGAGGGGGATTTGTTTTTGTCTTCGTCCTTGTCATCATCCTTTCTGTCATTTCCCCCCTTTTTGGCATCATCACACGGGGTGTCAGAAAATCTGGTCAGACTTTGGACTGCAATAAGAACATCCTTGACGTACTCAAGCATAGTGAGTTGATATTCAGCCATTTGAAACATGTTGTCATGCCCGAGATCTATCTTTGTACAAGCAAGATCCACTCGTTCTTTGAGACCGAAGTGAGCATGTTTAAGAGCATGTTGTTTCTTAGCAATTTTGTCAAGGATAGCTCGTTGTTGACTGAGTTCGTGTGCAAGCCTATCTTAAGTATCTGGAATTGAGGTGCTGGGTTGTGGACGAGACATTGTTTGCATCATGCGGTTGACTTTGGCAGATAAATCTGCTATGGTCCGGCTATCTTTTTCTCTATGATGCAGATATTGCTTATGAATGAGTTCAACATTAAAGAGTGTATTCAACATTCGGTGCATGATGTGCTCAGGACTAAGGTAGTCCATTCCAGGCTCTTGGTCAGGCGCATGAGGTGATGCTTCCCGATTTTCATCACGTGGTGATGCATCCATGTTATCATCACGAGCTGTATTTGCAAGAGGAGGTAACATGGCGAGAGGTAACTCACGAGTTAGGCCTTCTTTTGGTGGGGATGAGCTAGGGGCAGGTGATTGTTCAGGTATATCTTCAGTGTTGCCTATGATAGGAGATTCACTATCATAGTCCGAATCGCCATCATCATTATCATCGTTATTTGAATCATCATCACCAATATTATTGTTATCAGCTTTTCCTTCATCATCATCATCATCATCTCCTCCATCGTCATGAGAGTCATCCTGCTCATCACCTGATTTTTCATCTTCATCCTCATCTTCATCATCTTCTTCATTTTCAGGATTTTCATCAGTGCCTTTGTATGAATCAGAGTTCGCTTTTCTGCTCTCGTTTTCAGATGTTCCTTTGTCTTCATGTTCAATCTCCTTTCCTTCGTCATCTTTTAGTCCAATGACATTGCATGCTGGATCGTTCTGATGAGTTCGTTCTAACTCTGTCTTGACTTTTGAGAGACGGAGAGCGTATCGAAATTCTTTCATTTCTTCCACGAAGGCTGGATCAAATGGCGGCTTGTTTAGCTCAATGCAAATGGGCGCTTTTTCTTTCCCGAGAGTGCGATGGGTCACTTTGTTGGAGTACACACGTTTGATGGTTTCAAGACGCAACGCTTCATAAACGTCTTTGGTGCCGATCCACTCTAGAGCAAACTCTTCTTCATCCTTCATCTCTTCAAATATTTCAAGAAAGGTTTGTAATGGAGAAGTTCACCATTTTTGCCATTGCATGACCCTGTTGAAGTCGTTCTCAATGGATTCTCGAAGCAGTTGATCTTTTGATGGGGGAATTGGGACAGCTTCGGGTACAAATACAATCGCTTGAGAGGTCTCGGGTATGACCGATTCTTGTAAGACTTCAGGTTCGGGTAGAGCTTCTTTCAGATTGGATTCAATTGGAGGAGTCACTTCTCTCGTCTCAGCTGGCTGACCAGGTTCTTGTGGGAGACTTAAGTGACTTGTAAGATGTGGTGCAAGTTCATCCTCGTCTACCCTGACAGGTTCTTGTGTCAGAATGGGAGCCATCTGCTCTGTTCGGGTAGGTTCTTGTGGGAGGGTTGTTTCAACATTCGGTTCAGTGACCACTTCTCTCGTCTCTTCTGGCAAGCCAGGTTCTTGTGGAAGACTTAAGTGGTCGTCCAGAGTTTGAGAACCTTGAGCATCCTTCTCCATCGCAACAGGTTCTTGTGTCAAACTCGTGTTGAGTTGCTCTGCCTGGATGGGTTCTTGTGGTAAGGAAAATTTCTTCAAGCTTTCGGAGCTCTTTGAACGGTTCTTTCTCTTCTTGGAGCTCTTTCTTTTCATTTCTTCCCCCTGAGAAGATGCAAGCTTCTTCTTTAGTTTAGATGGTAATATTGACTCAGGAGGGGGAGCCAGTTTCGCCATGATTTCATTTGCTTTGGCAATGGTAGGCCGAAAGTGGCTTTTTGAGGTCTTCACAGGGCTAGAGAAGGCAACGTCCTCTTCTTCTGAGGAATCAGCAATTATGACGGGTTCAGTTGATGAAATTTATGGGGTCTTTTGAGAGACTTCCTTGGTGGTTTCTTCCGGTTCTGTGGATGCAGAGATAGGTTGAATGGATGAGGCGTATTTCATCTCAAGGGTGGGTTGAGCTGTGTCAGTAACTTTTGGCAATACTTCGGGTTGTGCCGCAGATGATTCGTCTATTTCGAGTGCAGAGGAACTTTTGCTCTTTCTTGATATCTTGGCCTTGGGCACATCATCATCTGTTTCTTTAGATCGTTTGGACTTTCTCACCTTTTTCACTGAGTCCAACGGTAAGCCAAGCTCCAAGGCTTTCTGTTTGTCATATCCACTAGGCTTTGATTTCACGTGACATACTTTTAACCGTGGCGAAACTGTAACACCCCGTTGTTAGGACCCCTAACCCTAACCAAATATTTAATCACTTACCCTAAAAAGAGAATTAAAAACCCATTAATCAACTAAGAAAGGTCTACCATAGTCCATGGGCCCAGATCCCTATAACCAACCCCCTTAGTACTATAACGAATAGAATTAGCAAACCCATAGTATTTAGACCCCAATTAGGACTCCGGGGGAATATATATATATATATATATATATATATATATATATATATATATATATATATATATATATATATATATATATATATATATATATATATATATATATATATATATATATATATATATATATATATAGGCGGGTTCAGGTGCGGCAGTGTCTTACGGTGCGGTTATTTCTTACGGTGCGGCAACACCAATAGTTCACCAAATATGCACCATCAACGTTAGGAAATACACCACACAAAACAGAGTAAACAGAGCCCTGCATCACCAAACACACACCATTAGGTGTGAGTAAAAACACCATACACTGTTCGGAAATACACCATTGGGGGTGGTGAGTTATATGGTGTGTTTTTTTGAGTCTGTGGTGTATTTTGTGATTTTTTATTACATTTCATTGGGGTGTGTTTTTATTACACTGTTGGTGCATATTTTTAACACTGTTGGTGTATTCTGGAATTTGACCGAACCGCCGCACCGTAAGACCCCGCCGCATATGAGCGCTCTTCTATATATATATATATATATATATATATATATATATATATATATATATAGGGTCATAGGAGGCACCTAGATCACACATCACAAATAATCTTTCACCACACAAGAAATTCCAAGAATCCCCTTAGGAGAAATCAAGAAAGAAGAAATCTTAAAGAAAGACCCTTCATAGCCAAGGAAATTAATTAAGGCTAAGAGGTAACCCATGTCTCAACAAAATCTATTTTCTTTGCTATAATTCCCTTCCTTGGCCTCCCTCTAAATTCTTGTGTCTTGATTGAATTCTTTTATTATAATAATGTTATGTTCTTGATGATTGATGAGATGATTTATATGCTTTCTTGATAATCTTTATAATCTTGATGTTAAAAGGAACTTCTTGATTATGATATGATGATTCTTGACGGATCTTGATATTTTCTTGATGTTAAAGATAAAATATGTTCTTGATGATTTGGGTTGGATTAGAGCCCTAGATTGGATTGGGAATTTATATTGTGATGTTCTTGATTTATATTTGGGTGGGAATTCGCATGTTCGGGTGTTGTTCACATTTAGAAGTCGTAATAGGATAAGTCCTACATGATTCTTGCTTTTGATCCGTTAATTGCTTACGTGGTGTCGTTATTTGCATTTAAAAGTGTCTAAGCATGGTTTCGGGTTCCACGAAGGTTCCCGGGACGAGTATATGAGTAAGGAGTCAGTGGGGGGTAGGTGGGGGTGGGGGAACCCACCACCTATC
The DNA here is from genome assembly GCF_001879475.1 of Ipomoea nil. NCBI lineage: Eukaryota > Viridiplantae > Streptophyta > Magnoliopsida > Solanales > Convolvulaceae > Ipomoea > Ipomoea nil. The sequence continues at coordinate 525,499 of NW_017617577.1, forward strand.
CGCTGCCTAAAGAGCACTGCCCGGCAGCGGGCAGCCACTGGGCAGCCGGCTGCCCGCCGGCTACCCGCTGCCCGGAATAGTGCCCTCCGGCGGGTGACCCCCACCCACCGACTACCCGCTGGTCCGTACCCCACCCCAGGTCCCCGGATTCCCCGTTTGATGTTCCCCATCCCCGTGGTGTCCCAACGGACCCCGTTTGTTGTGCCTGAGTCTAGTTTGATGTTTTGGGTACCGTTCGTAGGATAAAAGAGTCTTAGGAATTGCATGCTAGTTGAATTGGTAACCCGTGGACCTAGGTGGAAGTTGTATGAGCCCTTAGGAATTATTCTTAGTATGTGAATGATCACACGTAAGTTTATTTGTATGTCTTTCCCCTCCCAATGTGCTATTACATGTTCCTACGTGTTATGTGTTGCAAGATCCCCCATTTTGGCTATAGGCCAATTGGGTGGTTCCCGGACTAAGGTCCGGAAGTCGATTGAAGACCGAATGGATTGTTCCCGGACTGAAGGTTCGGAAGTGGCTGAAGGCCAATGGATTGTTCCTGAGCTAAGGCTCAGAAGTGGCTAAGGCCAAATTGATACACTTCTTGGACTACAAGTCCAAATATAGGCCTCAGTGCTATGACCCACCGGACCTGGACGCGCCAGGACGATGTGTCGGGCCAATAAGCCGAGGTAGGCAGTAGTCCACCGACCTGAGTAATCAGGCGGTGTGTGGGGCTACGGCTGGCTGCGATCCACCGAATGATGGGACAGCGATGTGTAGGGCCATAGTCTCCGAGGATCTTCACCCACCGACTGAGTATAGCTCAGCCGTAAGCCGGGCTTGATCCGCTATGGTCCACCGACTGTGCGCATCGACGGTGTGTAGGGTCGTAAGTCCCCCCTTGTAAAGGGGATCGCGGTCCACCGACTGTGTGCGTCAGCGGTGTGTCGGATCGTGATCCGACTTTGAGTTCGTCAGCGGTTCTCAAAGGGTTGGTTACGATCAACTCCCCTCATACCGCGGTACTAAGGTAGGGTGCTGCGGGGCCGTGTTAATGCTATAAGCATTAACCCTCATGTTCGGGGCATGCGATTGGTCCCGTGGCGCCATCAATCATTATGTGATATGAATGGTGATTGGATGATGATGTGTTTTGGAATTGGAAAGTGATCTGTGACCTTAAATGCGTACTCCTTATGATGATATCTCTACTTAACTGTTTATTATTGTTTGATGTGCTTGTCCCTATTTGCTGAGTCTATTCCCGGCTTTTAAAATTAGTGTCTCTTAAGTATATATCTTCCTGCTTCAAAAGGGTTTTCGTATATCTATATATATATATATATATATATATATATATATATATATATATATATATATATATATAATGTATTTCAACGCGTTGGAGTGGGTTACCAGCATCTCTCGCTGAACAGATATATTTGGCTTTCAGGCACAGATGAGTAGACACTGGAGCGCTCTAGAGGTTGGAAGCGTAGAGTAGATAGTTCCCTTTCGGCCTGCGTGCCATGCTTATGTATTGACATTATTAAGGATTTTAGATAGTTAGCCTGTGCACCTGAGTTCTCTAGCTCAGGTGTGGCATAGCACCCCATACTCTTATATTATACTTTTAGGAATTAATGAGAATTTTTCTTTATTATATAAGTCTTAAAAGTTGAAAAATTTCGGGGTGTTACAGATGGTATCAGAGCCTAAGTTTTACCCAAGATAAGACTTTTAAGACCAGGCTCTAGGACATTAGGCCTGAACTCTAGGAATTTAGGAACATAGGACTCAGGAATCTTAGGACGCGCGGTGAGATTTAGAGACCTACACATGAACTCCCCTCACGTTACCCCGCCCTAATTTAAATAAACCCCTTTGCTTATCACACCAAGGTAAGGATGCAACCCTCTAAATCACTATAAACATTGACTCTATAGATCAAGCAACATGGCACCAAACAGAAGACAATCAAGGACTCCGGAACCCACCACACACGACCCCCTGGCTCAAACCCTATAGTAACTCACCCAGGTCGCCCAAGCACTAACCGACGTAGCCCTCCGCAACAACAGGCCACCATTCCTTCCACTGAACGCAAACTCAGAAGTCGCCCGACAAGTTTCAAACCATCGACCACCCACGTTCTCAGGAGAAGAAGATCCCACCATCCTCGAAGAATGGATACGGACCTTCGACAAGATTCTGGGGTTGGTAGAATGCCCAGAAGAGCGTCGTGTCGAGATAGCCTCGTTCAACTTCGGACACGAGGCAGACCTTTGGTGGATCCACGAAGGACCCACTTACAGGCAAGACCCAGGATTGAACTGGGAAAACCTAAAAACACGCCTGCGAGAACGATTCTACCCGACCCACGTAAAAGCCTATATGCACTAAGAGTTCCTCCACCTAAAACAAGGAACGGCTACCATCACGGAATACCATAAACGATTCCTCGAACTGGCACGCTTCATGCCAGAGTTAGTCCCCACAGAATCAACAAAAATAGAAAGGTTTGTATCAGGCCTCAACTTCGAAGTTCGGAAAGCACTAGTAGTAAGCGGGCCCCGGACCCTCAACGAGGCTTACTCCAGTGCTGCCAACCTCTACCGAATCCAACTACTACAACGTGGGGTTCAAGATCAGATTCGAAAAAGGAACACAGGAGGAGGTGCACCACCAATAAAGAGAACGAGAATCGACACCGGCACGAAGCCAAACAACCCAACTGGACAAAAACCACCCCCAAGAAGCAACGAGGCCAATACAGGGGGCTTCCCTTGCCCAAAATGCAACCAAAGCCATAGAGGCAGGGACTGCATGGGGAACTCCTTACGGTGCTTCAACTGTGGAAAAGAAGGACACAAGGCCTTCCACTGCTTACAACCCTCAAGCTCACGCCCCATGAACATGGGACAACACGGAGGCGCAAGAAACCAAGGGAATCACGGTGCCCCCGGGAAAGTATTCATCATGAGCCGCACACAAGCCGAACTTGGGAACGAGGGCAGCCTCAATGAAGAAAACATGACCCCGGAAGACGAGGATCACGTGAATCCACCAGAAGAAAACCAAGAAGATGAATTCTGTTTAGGATAGACTAAGAAACCACTTGTAACCACCCTTATAGTAAAACTGCTTGTTTATCTTAGCCACTTCGTAATCATTTTAAATAAGATCGAAATATTTTAGCGTAAGTAAAGGAAACTAGAAAACAACCAACCACAAGGAGGACCAATCAAATTCCCCACCACTAGAAGACAAAAGAAGGAAAAAGACAAGGAACACACAACAAGGAAAACTAATGTTACCAATGAGAATGAAACCTTGGACCTCCCTGTAACACCCCGAAATTTTTAAACTTTTGAAGCTTATATAATAAAGGTAAATTCTCATTAAATCCCAAAACATAATATAAAGAGTACGGGGTGCTATGCCACACCTGAGCTAGAGAACTCAGGTGCACAGGCTAACTAACTAATATCCTCAATAATGTAAATATATAAGCATGGTACGCAGGCCGAATGGGAAACAATCTACTTCTACGCTTCAAAACTCTAGCGCGCTCCAGTGTCTACTCCTCTGTGCCTGAAAGCTAAATATATCTGTTCAGCGAGAGATGCTGGTAACCCACTCCAACGCGTTGAAATATAATACATATAGAGATATATATATATATATATATATATAGGTATACGAAAACCATTTTTAACATGAAGATATATCCTACGAACAATAACTTTTAAAACAGGGATAGACTAAACACATAGAGCTAAGAACAAACGGCAGTTATAGCAAGCATATATAGTTCGCAACAGGCAAGGCATATAAGCCTGAGCAGAATCAATAATCATAACCCAACATAAACAATCCCCAACGTAAATCCCGTCGTCACATCCCCAAGATACTCATAATCACAACTCATCCATATCTCATCACATAAGCACACTTTGTTGGTGCCACAGGACCAATCGCATGCCCATACATGAGGGTCAGCGCATAAAGCTCTGACATGGCCCCGCAGCACCCTGCCCTGTCTCACAATACGGAGGGGTTGATCGCAACCGACCGATGAACCGCAGCTCATCATAGTTTGATCGCAACCAAACAGTGGACCGCAGCCCAAGAGTATGTCATCTGACCACAGTCAGGAAAATGAACCGCAGCTCATGTAGAATGGTGGACCGCAGCCCTATATAATATTTATATACCTAACCGATCGCAACCGGCCTGGTTAACAGTCAGTATGGTTCTCAACCCATCCGACTGCCCGTATAATCCATTTGATCGCAACCAAACGGTGGACCGCAGCCCTATATAATATTTATATACCTGACCGATCGCAACTGGCCTGGTTAATAGTCAGTATGGTTCTCAACCCATCCAACTGCCTGTATAGCCAATTTGATCGCAACCAAATTGGGGTATCATGCACACATAACACATAGCAAGTACATGCAACCCACATTAGCACATTGGGAAGGGGGAGAAAACGTATAACAAAACCTATGCGTGATCCTTCACATACTAAGAATAATCCTAAGGGGTTCATACTTCTTTCACCTAGGTTGACGGGATACCAATTCAACTAGCATGCAATATAAGACTCATACAACCTACGAACGGTATCCGAAATATCAAACTAGACATAGGCACGATAGACGGAGTCCGTTGGGACACCATTCGGTAACATCAAGAACACAATTCACATAAACACCAAGAATATCCTACAATCATCAATAACATCATATAATCATCAAGAACGTCTTATAATCATCAAGAACGTCATATAATCATCAAGTACGTCATATAATCATCAAGAACACCATAATTATCAAGAACCTCTCATCATCAAGATCACCCATGGAATCATCACACCAATCATCAATAATAATATCACAAATCCTCAATACACAATAATATGGGGAAGTCCTAAGAGGGGAATCATAGCTATAAAAATAGGTTTTGTTGAGACATGGGTTACCTCTTAGCCTTAATTAATTCCTTGGCTATGAAGGGTCTTTCTTTGAGCTTTCTTCTTTCTTGATTTCTCCTAGGGGAATTCTTGGAATTCTTGGTGTGGTGAGAGATTATTGTGGTGGGAGTTCTAGGTGCCTCTTTATGTTCCCTATTTATATATCTAAGAGTCTTACTTAGGGCCTAATTACTATAGGTTTGCTAACTTTATTCCTTTTAGGACTAAGGATTGGGTTTAGGGATAAGGGCCCATGGACTATGGTGGGCCTCTCCTAATTAATTATAGTGATTTAATTCTTTCTTTTGGGTAATTGGTTAAATGATTAACTGGTTTTAGGGATCGTAACACGGGGTGTTACACTCTCCCCCCTTAACGGGAAGCTTCGTCCCCGAAGCTTAGTCCTTGTCGAGTGACTTCTTCTTAGTTACCTGGTGTGAAAAGTTCGGGGTAGCGTTCTCTCATTGTGTCCTTGAGTTCCCATGTCGCTTCCTCGGTCCCATGGATGTGTAACACCCCAAATTTTCAAGATCTTTAAAACTTATAAAATAAAGGCGAAATCTCATTAAATCCCAAAACGTAATACAAGAGTACGGGGTGCTATGCCACACCTGAGCTAGAGAACTCAGGTGCATAGGCTAACTAACTAATATCCTCGATAGTGTAAATGCATAAGCATGGCACGCAGGCCGAAAGGGAAACTATCTACGTCTACGCTCCAATTTCTAGCGCGCTCCAGTGACTTAATCTTCTGTGCCTGAAAGCCAAATATATCTGTTCAGCGAGAGATGCTGGTAACCCACTCCAACGCGTTGAAATACAATACATATAGATATATATAGATATACGAAAACCATTTTGAACATGAAGATATATCCTACGAACTCTAGCTTTTAAAACAGGGATAGACTCATCAGATAGGGCTAAGCACAGACCGCAGTTAAACCAACATATATAGTTACAAACAGGCAAGACATGTAAAGATAAGCATAATTAATGATCATAACCCAACGCATGCAGTTCCCAGTGTAAATCCCCTAGTCACATCCCCAAGATACTCATAACAACAACTCATCCGTATTTCATCACATAGCACACTTTGTTGGCGCCACAGGACCAATCGCATGCCCACACTTGAGGGTCAGCGCATATAGCTCTGACACGGCCCCGCAGCACCCTGCCTCGTATCGCAACACGGAGGGGTCGATCGCAACCGACCGATGAACCGCAGCTCATCATAGTTTGATCGCAACCAAACAGTGGACCGCTGCCCAAGAGTATGTCATCTGACCGCAGCCAGGAAAGTATGAACCGCAGCTCATGTAGAAACGTTTGATCGCAACCAAACGGTGGACCGCAACCTGAGAGTGTAAATCTGACCGCAGGCAGCTTCTGAACCGCAGCTCAGGAATAACCAATCCGATCGCAACCGGATTGTGGTATCATGCACACATAACACATAGCAAGCACATGCAACCCACATTATCACATTGGGAAGGGGGAGAAAACGTATAACAAAACCTATGCGTGATCTTTCACATACTAAGAATAATCCTAAGGGGTTCACACTTCTTTCACCTAGGTCAACGGGATACCAATTCAACTAGCATGTAATATATAAGACTCATACAACCTACGAACGGTACCCGAAATATTAAACTAGACATAGGCACGATAGACGGAGTTCGTTGGGACACCACGGGGGTCGGGGAAACATCAAACGGGGAAACCAAAATCCCAAAGTGGGGTTTAAACCAGCGCGTAGCCGGTGTGTGAGGGATCACCCGCCGGCGGTAGCAAATCCGGGCAGCGGGTGCCCGGCGGGCAGCTGCCCGCCCGCTGCCGGCGTTGCGCAAGAAGGCCGCGGGTAGGTGGCGGGTCCCCTACCCCCACCTACCCCCCACTGACTCTTTCATCACAAAAACGCCCCAGGAACCTTTGTGGAACCCGAAACCATGCTTAGACACTTTCAAACGCAATTGATAACACACGTAGACAATTAACGGATCAAAATCAAGAAACATACGACACATATCCTATCATGCTTTTCTAAACATAATCAACACCCAATCATGCGAATTCCCATCCCATATACCAAGAATGATATCATACGATACAACCTAGGGTTCTAATCACTTTTAAATCAACATGGACACAATCCATCTTCTAATATCAAGATTCGGTAAGAATATCACATAAACATCAAGAACATCTTACAATTATCAAGAACATCATATAATCATCAAGAACGTCATATAATTATCAAGAACGTTATATAATTATCAAGGACACCATAATTATCAAGAACCTCTCATAATCAAGATCACCCATGGAATTATCCCATCAATCATCAATAATAATATCACAAATCATCAATACACAATAATATGGGGAAATCCTACGGGGGAAATCATAGCTATGAAAATAGGTTTTGTTGAGACATGGGTTACCTCTTAGCCTTAATTAATTCCTTGGCTATGAAGGGTCTTTCTTTAAGCTTTTTTGCTTTCTTGATTTCTTCTAAGGAATTCTTGGAGCTCTTTGGGGTGGTGAGTCGTTTATTGTGGTGGGGGGGTTCTAGGTGCCTCTTAAGTCCCCTATTTATATATTTAGGAGTCCTGGTTAGGAACTAATATTATAGGCTTGCTAATTCTATTCCTTTTGGAACTAAGGGTTGGGTTTAGGGATAAGGGCTCATGGACTATGGTGGGCCTTTCCTAATTAATTATTGTGATTTAATTCCTTCTTTTGGGTAATTTTTTAAATGATTAATTGGTTTTAGGGATCGTAACACGGGGTGTTACACTCTCCCCCCCTTACGAGGGGCTTCGTCCCCGAAGCCCGGTGTGTTAATCCATTCTTTCACCCCTAGGCATCCCGCATCTTGGCCTCCTGGTTAGGAATGTGGCCCCACATTTTGCCTTAGCTGGGGTAGACTGGATTTCTGGTGGTGTTGTGATAGAAAGGTTTTGGGTCTACCTTGGTCTCCTGCTCCAGAGCTGGGCGCCCCGCGAGTGCCCAAGGTGGTACGGATCTAGTGCGCGAGTTGTACGGATCAAGGATGAGAACCCTTCCTCCATGATTTGGTTTTGCCGGTTGAGCTGTGCAAGTATGCATTCTTTGATTGAGCCCTCGTCTTGCTCCCTCGGGTTCCCTTCCGATCGTGGTTGCACCGACGGGTTGGGTTCGTCATCCTCCTCTTGGTCCTCATTTCCCTCCACGATTCTGCAATCTTGCATTGCCCGGTTGAGCTTTTTGTTGGAGATGTCTAATTGGTCGACCAATTCTCTTCGTTCATCCTCAGGTTTTTGGCAAATTTCTTCGAGGGTGAGGTAATGTCCTCCCTCGGTGAAGTAGATATCATTGCGGCGTAGGTTCTGGGCGTTAAAGGTCATGCCATTTGCAGTCTTGACCTCGGTGTGGCTTAGGTCCACCCCCTTTTTCTCCATGATCCAACTTAGGATCATCCCGTAGGGTAGGCTAAGTCGGTTGCTTGATTTGCAAAACTCCATGTGTTTTAGCATGAGGGCCGGCAGGTTGAACTTGATTTTGTGTTTCAAGAAGTAGGCAAAGGTGCACTCTAAACTCCCCATGTCCTTGCTCTTATTGTTTGTGGGCAAGAGGCTATCGGTCACAATCATAACCAATATCTTTTGCTCGGTCGATAGCCACTTCCTATTAGGTCGCGTGGCCGAGGTGAATCCTTCCTCCTTCCCGAGTAGGTACCCGAGGTAGTCCTTGTACCCCGTATTTTGGGTATCAATCCACCCCTTTCGGTCGTAGTTTGACACACCCGTGGTGGTCAATTTCAAGAGCTTGGCCAAGCGGCCTTCGGAGAGTATAATTTCCTTGCCACGAACCTTGGTGGCGATTTCTAGCTTATCACCCCATTTTGTGGCCACTAGATGTTGATAGAATTCCTTCACCAATTTGGGGTACGTATCCCCCTTGATGGTGAGATACGTATCCAAAAGCCCTTGGTGGTTAAGCATATCAACCAATTCCGGAGAAAATTGGTCGGGTTCCAGGGCTTTACCACCTATCACGGTGTAACCGGCGTTGCTCCATTCCGGGGTACGAGTTCCGAGGGGTTTCTTTGGCATTTTGACACTTTTTCCGGTGACTTTTTTCGGCGAGCGGTTTTCCCCGTTGGCGAGGGCGGCGACGGCGGACTGAGTCCGGGTGACGGCTCGGTGAGGGGGGGGGGGGTGACGGCGTTGGGGTGGCGTTGGGTGGTGTGCGGCAGCGGGTAGCGCCCAGGTGGGCGGCGGGCGGTGGTTGGCGTCGCGGTTTCCTTCCGGCAGCAGCGGCGGCGTGCGGCGGTTACGACCTGGGCGGCCGGTCGTGGCTTGGTCGCTGGTGATTCGTGGGTTCCGGCGTAGGGGTGGTCGGACGAGAGGGAGAGAAAGGAAGAGGGGAGGGAGAGTGAGAGGGTGTGGGAGAAGAAGAAGAAGAAGGGTTTTTGATTTGGGGATTTTTGTGGGTTTAGGGACTTGTAGGGTTTTAAGAAAAAAGTGTTCCCTTGAGGTTTCAAGAAACACTCCTAGCCTAGTGGTCAAGACCTTGGTCTTGTATTGGTGTCGTTCCTTGTTTTTTTTACCGGTGGTGCTCCCCCTCCAGTGTTCCTTTTTCGTATCTGTTCCTGAACCCCGCGCTGGAGTAGTTGGATCCGATAGAGATTGGCGGCACTGGAGTAAGCCTCGTTGAGTGTCCGAAGTCTGCTTACCACTAGTGCTTTCCGGGCTTCGAAGTTGAGGCCCGAGACGAATCTCTCTATTTTGGTTACTTCGATGGGGACTAGCTCTGGCGCGAAGCGCGCTAGTTCGAGGAATCGCTTGTGGTATTCCATGACGGTGGCTGTTCCTTGTTTTAGATGGAGGAATTTTTCGTACATGGATGCCTTTACGTGTGTTGGGTAGAATCGTTCTCGTAGTCGTGTTTTGAGGTTTTCCTAATTGAATCCTGGTTCTTGTTGGTAAGCGAGACCCTCGTGGATCCACCAAAGATCGGCTTCGTGTCCGAAGTAGAACAAGGCTATCTCTACGCGACGTTCTTCTGGGCATTCCACTAACCCGTGGATTTTGTCGAGGGTCCGGATCCATTCCTCCAGGATCACGGGGTCCTCTTCTCCTGAGAACGTGGGTGGTCGATGATTTGAAACTTGTCGGGCGACGTCTGAGTTCGTGTTTGATGGAGGGGGCGGGGGCCTGTTGTTGCGAAGAGCTACGTCGCTTAGTGCCTGGGCGACTTGCGTTAGTTGTTGTAGTGTTTGGGTCAGGGGGTCATGTGTGGTGGGTTCCAGAGTCCTTGATTGTCTTTGGTTGGGTGCCATGCTGTCGTCTTTCTGAGTCAATGTTTATAAGAACATCAAATTAGAGCTTGGCGTCCTTCTTTGACGGGATAAGCGGAGGAAGGTTTTCTTTAGACAAGGAAGGAATGAAGTGAGGGGGTTTATGTGTAGGTTTAACAATCTCACCGTGCGTCCTAAAATTCCCGCGTCCTATGTTCCTAAATACCTAGAGTTCAAGCCTAATGTCCAAAAGTCCGGTTTTAAGAGTCTTATCCTAGGGTAAAACTTAGGCTATGATACCAACTGTAACACCCCAAATTTTCAAGATATTTAAAACTTATAAAATAAAGGCGAAATCTCATTAAATCCCAAAACGTAATACAAGAGTACGGGGTGCTATGCCACACCTGGGCTAGAGAACTCAGGTGCACAGGCTAACTAACTAATATCCTCGATAGTGTAAATGCATAAGCATGGCACGCAGGCCGAAAGGGAAACTATCTACGTCTACGCTCCAATTTCTAGCGCGCTCCAGTGACTTAATCTTCTGTGCCTGAAAGCCAAATATATCTGTTCAGCGAGAGATGCTGGTAACCCACTCCAACATGTTGAAATACAATACATATAGATATATATAGATATACGAAAACCATTTTGAACATGAAGATATATCCTACGAACTCTAGCTTTTAAAACAGGGATAGACTCATCAGATAGGGCTAAGCACAGATAGCAGTTAAACCAACATATAAAGTTACAAACAGGCAAGACAGGTAAAGATAAGCATAATTAATGATCATAACCCCACGCATGCAGTTCCCAGTGTAAATCCCCTAGTCACATCCCCAAGATACTCATAACAACAACTCATCCGTATTTCATCACATAGCACACTTTGTTGGCGCCACAGGACCAATCGCATGCCCATACATGAGGGTCAGCGCATATAGCTCTGACACGGCCCCGCAGCACCCTGCCCCGTATCGCAACACGGAGGGGTCGATCGCAACCGACCGATGAACCGCAGCTCATCATAGTTTGATCGCAACCAAACAGTGGACCGCAACCCAAGAGTATGTCATCTGACCGCAGCCAGGAAAGTATGAACCGCAGCTCATGTAGAAACGTTTGATCGCAACCAAACGGTGGACCGCAGCCCGAGAGTGTAAATCTGACCGCAGGCAGCTTCTGAACCGCAGCTCAGGAATAACCAATCCGATCGCAACCGGATTGGGGTATCATGCACACATAACACATAGCAAGCACATGCAACCCACATTATCACATTGGGAAGGGGGAGAAAACGTATAACAAAACCTATGCGTGATCCTTCACATACTAAGAATAATCCTAAGGGGTTCATACAAAACCTATGCGTCAACGGGATACCAATTCAACTAGCATGCAATATATAAGACTCATACAACCTACGAACGGTACCCGAAATATTAAACTAGACATAGGCACGATAGACGGAGTCCGTTGGGACACCACGGGGGTCGAGGAAACATCAAACTGGGAAGCCAAAATCCCAAAGTGGGGTTCAAACCAGCGGGTAGCCGGTGGGTGAGGGATCACCCGCCGGCGGTAGCAAATCCGGGCAGCGGGTGCCCGGCGTGCAGCTGCCCGCCCGCCGGCTGCCCGCTGCCGGCGTTGCCCAAGAAGGCCGCGGGTCCCCTACCCCCACATACCCCCCACTGACTCTTTCATCACAAAAACGCCCCAGGAACCTTTGTGGAACCCGAAACCATGTTTAGACACTTTCAAACGCAATTGATAACACACGTAGACAATTAACGGATCAAAATCAAGAAACATACGGCACATAACCTATCATTCTTTTCTAAACATAATCAACACCCATTCATGCGAATTCCCATCCCATATACCAAGAATGATATCATACGATACAACCTAGGGTTCTAATCACTTTTAAATCAACAAGGACACAATCCATCTTCTAATATCGAGATTCGGTAAGAATATCACATAAACATCAAGAACATCTTACAATTATCAAGAACATCATATAATCATCAAGAACGTCATATAATTATCAAGAACGTTATATAATTATCAAGGACACCATAATTATCAAGAACCTCTCATCATCAAGATCACTCATGGAATTATCCCATCAATCATCAATAATAATATCACAAATCATCAATACACAATAATATGGGGAAATCGTACGGGGGAAATCATAGCTATGAAAATTGGTTTTGTTGAGACATGGGTTACCTCTTAGCCTTAATTAATTCCTTGGCTATGAAGGGTCTTTCTTTAATTAATTCCTTGGATCTCTTTGGGGTGGTGAGTCGTTTATTGTGGTGGGGGGGTTCTAGGTGCCTCTTAAGTCCCCTATTTATATATTTAGGAGTCCTGGTTAGGAACTAATATTATAGGCTTGCTAATTCTATTCCTTTTGGAACTAAGGGTTGGGTTTAGGGATAAGGGCCCGTGGACCATGGTGGGCCTTTCCTAATTAATTATTGTGATTTAATTCCTTCTTTTGGGTAATTTGTTAAATGATTAATTGGTTTTATGGATCGTAATACGGGGTGTTACAGGTTGGTCCAGAGGACTTTCACCATTTCTATGGCTCGACGTCGGGTGGTTCTTGTCTTGGTGTCCAGGATTCTCACGGGTTTTTCTTCGTATACTAGTGACTCGTCGAGGTCCACGACCTCGGGCTGAAGCACGTGGCTTGGGTCGTGCACGTATTTCTTTAGCTAGGATATGTGGAATACGTTGTGTACTCGCTCTAGTTCAACGGGTAGAGCGAGGCGATAGGCTAGGTTCCCAACTTTTTCTATGATTTCATAAGGGCCGATAAATCGTGGGCTGAGTTTCCCTTTTCTTCCGAATCTCATCACCCCCCGTATGGGCGAGATTCTCAACCAGACCTTTTCCCCGGTGTTGAATTCGGCTGGCTTCCTCCTTAGGTCGGCGTAGGACTTCTGGCGGTCCTGGGCAGCCTTCATCCTTTCCTGGATGTGTTTGACCTTGGTTATGGCATCTTGTAGGTATTGGGGCCCTAGTGCTACTGGGTCGACCATGTCCTCCCAACATAAGGGGGTTCTACATTTTGTCCGTATAAACCTTCATAGGGCGCCATATGAATGCTTGCGTGGTAGCTGTTGTTGTATGAGAATTCAATAAGGTCTAGGTGTTCCTCCCATGTCCCTTGAAAGTCTAACACACAGGCTCTTAACATGTCTTCGAGAGTCTGAATGGTCCTCTCGGTTTGGCCGTCAGTGGTGGGGTGGAAGGCGGTGCTCAGTTTTAGTTGTGTCCCCAAGGCTAATTGCAGCGATTTCCAGAATTATGAGAGAAACCGGGAGTCTCTATCGGACATGATGTTCCGGGGGATTCCGTGGTACTTCACTACTCGGCTCAAGTAGGCTTGGGCCAGTTGTGTCATTGTCCATGTTTCCTTCATGGCAATGAATCGCGCCGTCTTGGTTAGTCGGTCCACTATAACCCAAATTTTATCCTTGCCGGTTTTTGTTGGGGGTAACCCTCCGACGAAGTCCATGGATATGGAATCCCACTTTCATTGTGGTATCTCAAGGGGTTGTACGAGTCCCTTGGGTTTGCATCGTTCGGCCTTCACCTTTTGGCAATTCAGGCATTTGGCCACGAAATCTGCGATTTCCTTTTTCATGTTGGGTCACCAAAATGACCTTTTCACATCTTGGTATAGTTTTTCACCCCCTGGGTGAACTGAGTATGGGGAGTTGTGCCCTTCCTCCAAGATCTGTTGTTTCAGGTGGGGGTGCGTCGAGGGCACGCACCATCTACCTTGGTAACGGAGACTGCCGTCTTCGTGTATTTCGAAGGGCCCTTCCTTCCCCTAGGTTAGGTCGAGACGGATTTTATCTAGTTTCGGATCCTGCTGTTGTCCTATTTTGATTTCCTCGCAGAGTGTAGGTATGATTTGCGTGTTGAATAAGTGGACGTCGGGGTGGATTTGATCTTGCTCTATTATTTCCAAATTCAGTCTTTGGAAGTCCTTGTACAGCTGGTCCGGCAGGATCCAGGTGGTGTTGAGGGAGTGGTTAGTCTTTCTGCTTAGGGCGTCTGCCACAATGTTAGCTTTCCCCTCGTGGTATTGGATGTCTAGATCGTAGTCCTTTATGAGTTCTAGCCACCTTCGTTGTCTCATGTTTAGGTCTTTCTGGGTGAAGATGTACTTTAGGCTCTTATGGTCCGTGTAAATCTTGCATTGCACCCCATATAAGTAATGCCTCCAAATTTTTAGTGCGAACACGATAGCGGCTAGTTCGAGGTCGTGGGTGGGGTAATTCTCTTCGTGGGTTTTGAGTTGCCTGGATGCGTATGCTATTACCCTGCCTTTTTGCATTAGCACGCACCCCAATCCCTTTTTGGACGCGTCACTGAAGACTTCGAACCCTTCCTCCCCGGAGGGGATGGCGAGCACGGGCGCCGTGGTTAGCTTATCCTTCAGTTCTTGAAAGGCCGAGATGCAGTCGTTGTCCCATCGGAAGGGGGTTTCCTTTTTCATGAGTTTGTTGAGGGGTTGGGCTATCCTGGTGAAGTCGGGTACAAACCTCCTGTAGTAGCCAGCCAAGCCTAGGAAGCTTCGGACTTCTGAGAGTGAGCTCGGTGTGGTACATTCCTTAACGGCACGGATTTTGGCGGGGTCCACCTTAATTCCTTCCTTGGCTATCACGTGGCCTAGGAAGGCCACACTGTCTTTCCAGAATTTGCATTTAGAGAACTTGGCGTATAGTTGGTACTCTCTTAGAGTTTGCAGGGTTATACGGAGGTGTCTTTCATGTTCTTCCTTGTTTCGGGAGTAGACTAGGATGTCGTCAATGAATACAATGACGAAGTCATCCAAGTGGGGTCGGAATACTCGGTTCATGAGGTCCATGAATATGGCGGGTGCGTTGGTGAGTCCGAAGGGCATTACTGTGAATTCATAGTGGCCGTAACGTGTCCGGAAGGCCGTTTTCTGAATGTCCAGTTTAGCCACTTGTATTTGGTGATATCCGGACCTTAGGTCAATTTTTGAGAATACCCCTGCCCCTTTTAGTTGGTCGAACAAGTCATCGATCCGGGGAAAGGGGTACCTATTCTTTATTGTGACTTGGTTAAGTTCCCGGTAGTCGATGCACAGGTGCATGCTTCCATCCTTCTTTTTAACAAATAATACTGGTGCCCCCCATGGGGAGGTGCTGGGGCGGATGTACCCTTTATCTAGCAATTCCTGTAGTTGCGTTTTCAGTTCCTTCATTTCTTTTGGTGCCAACCTGTAGGGTGGTTTAGAGATCGGGGCAGCGCCAGGTATGAGGTCTATGGTGAACTCGACTTCTCTGGCTGGGGGTGCCCTGGGGATTTCTTCCGGAAAGACGTCGGTGAATTCGTTTACCACTGGAATGGTTTGTGGTTCGGGGGCTTTGGTGTTGAGGTCCTCGACCGAGCATAGGAAGGCCTCGCTTCCCTTGTTTAGGTATTTCTTCATTTTCATCATGTTCACCAATTTGATCCCTGATTCCTGGTGGGTCCCGCGTGTGATACCCTTTTACTGTTTGGTCCCCGTAGGACCACTTTTTGTTCTCAGCATAGGATTTGTGCTTGGAACTTCCCTAGCCAGTCCATGCCCAAGATCACTTGTACCCCATCCAGTTTGAATTGTATTAAGTTGCTGGGAAATTCCACCCCTTGGATGGTAATCATTACGTTCTCGTACATGCAGTCGCATTTTATGATTTCGCCGGAGGCCACCTTGACCTGAAGTCGGACCTTGGTGCTGGTGTTGAGGCTGAGCCGAGTGGCAAACTCGGTTGCTATAAACGAGTTGGTAGCCCCCGAGTCAAATAATATAGTGGCGGGGGTGGCGTGTACCAGGAAGGTTCCTGAGACTATATTGCTGTCTCCGATCCTGGCTTTGCTTAGAGTAAGGATCCTTCCCAGAATGGTTGGCGGTGTGACCTTGTGAGGTGAGACGGCCCTGGGGTTCTTAGGCCCTCGGGTGGGGTTTGTGTGATCCCCTCCAGGTTTCCTTTTGTACCCTAGGCGTGTCTCCCGGGGTTGGTTTGATACTTGTTGTAGTTGGGATGCCTTGGCATAGGCTTCCCCGAGGGTTCCTAGCTCTTGTGTGGCCAGGGCTTTTTGGTGTTCGGGATCAAGGCCTGTTATGAACTTCTTGATCTTGATCCTCTGGGTGGGTACTAGCTTGGGGATGAGGCGAGCTAGCCGGTGGAATTGTTGGTAGTATTCCGTGATTGGGGCTGCACCTTGTTTTAGGTGGAGGAACTACTCATATATGGTGGCTCTTAGAAGATTGGGGTAGAATTGTTCTCGTAGTCGTGTTTTTAGGGTTTCCCAGTTAAATTCGTGGTTTTGTTCACATGCGGGTCCCTCGTGGGCCCACCAGGCGTCGGCCTCGTGCCTAAAGTGGAAGGAGGCTATTCCTACTTGGTGGTTTTCTGGACATTTGGTTGCCCTGAATATCTTGTCGAAAGTCCCGATTCATTCCTCGAGGGTCGTGGGGTCTTCGTTCCCCGAGAAGGTGGGTGGTTGGTGCGCCGAGACCTGGTGGTGAATTTCCAAGTTCTCGTTTGTTGATAAAGGTTGGGGAACGGTAGTACTCAGTACCTGGGCAATTTGGGCCAGGCGTTGCAGATTCTGAGTCAAGAATTCCTGCGTGGGGAGTTCCGGTGTTCCTACCTGTCTTCTTTTCGGCGCCATCCTGTTGTTCATAGGTCAATGTTATTTTGCATTCATACCTTGATGCAATAAGCGGAGGGTGAGTTTCTTTAAGTTAGAGAGGAATAAAGTGAGGGGGTTATGTGTAGGTTTCACCATCTCACCACGCGTCCTAAGATTCCTGGGTCCTAAGTTCCTAAATACCTAGAGTTCAAGCCTAGTGTCCTAAAGTCCGGTCTTAAGAGCCTTATCCTAGGGTCAAACTTAGGCTCTGATACCAACTGTAACACCCCGAAATTTTTAAACTTTTGAATCTTATATAATAAAGGTAAATTCTCATTAAATCCCAAAACATAATATAAAGAGTACAGGGTGCTATGCCACACCTGAGCTTGAGAACTCAGGTGCACAGGCTAACTAACTAATATCCTCAATAATGTAAATATATAAGCATGGCACGCGGGCCGAAAGGGAAACTATCTACTTCTACGCTTCAAGACTCTAGCGTGCTCCGGTGTCTACTCCTCTGTGCCTGAAAGCCAAATATATCTGTTCAGCGAGAGATGCTGGTAACCCATTCCAACGCGTTGAAATATAATACATACATATATATATATATATATATATATATATATATATATATATATATACATACATATATATATATATATATATATATATATATATATATATATATATATATATATATATATATATATATATATATATATATATATATAGGTATATGAAAACCATTTTGAACATGAAGATATATCCTACGAACTCTAACTTTTAAAACAGGGATAGACTCGACACATAGAGCTAAGCACAAACGGCAGTTATAGCAAGCATATATAGTTCGCAACAGGCAAGGCAGATAAGGCTGAGCATAATCAATAATCATAACCCAACATAAACAATCCCCAACGTAAATCCCGTCGTCACATCCGCAAGATACTCATAATCACAACCCATCCATATCTCATCACATAAGTACACTTTGTTGGCGCCACAGGACCAATCGCATGCTCATACATGAGGGTCAGCGCATATAGCTCTGACACGGCCCCGCAGCACCCTGCCCCGTCTCACAATACGGAGGGGTCTATCGCAACCGACCGATGAACCGCAGCTCATCATAGTTTGATCGCAACCAAACAGTGGACCACAGCCCAAGAGTATGTCATCTGACCGCAGCCAGGAAAATGAAGTGCAGCTCATGTAGAATGGTGGACCGTAGCCCTATATAATATTTATATACCTGACCGATCGCAACCGGCCTGGTTAACAGTCAGTATGGTTCTCAACCCATCCAACTGCCCGTATAGCCAATTTGATCGCAACCAAATTGGGATATCATGCACACATAACACATAGCAAGTACATGCAACCCACATTAGCACATTGGGAAGGGGGAGAAAACGTATAACAAAACCTATGCGTGATCCTTCACATACTAAGAATAATCCTAAGGGGTTCATACTTCTTTCACCTAGGTCGACGAGATACCAATTCAACTAGCATGCAATATAAGACTCATACAACTTACGAACGGTATCCGAAATATCAAACTAGACATAGGCATGATAGACGGAGTCCGTTGGGACACCACGGGGGTCGGGGGAACATCAAACGGGGAAGCCAAGATCCCGAATTGGGGTGCAAACTAGCAGGTAGCCGGTGGGTGACGGTTCACCCTTTGGCGTTACTGTTCCGGGCAGCGGGTGACCGGCGGCAACTGCCCGCTGCCGGGACTGCCTATCTTGACCGCGGGTAGGTGGCGGGTCCCCTACCCCCACCTACCCCCCACTGACTCTTTTTCATCAATTAACGCCCCGGGAACCTTTGTGGAACCCGAAACCATGCTTAGACACTTTCAAACGCAATTGATAACACACACAGACAATTAACGGATCAAAATCAAGAAACATACGGCACATAACCTATCATGCTTTTCTAAACATAATTAACACCCGAGCATGCGATTTCCCATCCAATACACCAAGAGTAATATCATACGATACAACCTAGGGTTCTAATCACTTTTAAATCGTCAAGGACACAATTCATCTTCTAATAATAAAATTCGGTAAGAATATCACATAAACACCAAGACCATCCTACAATCATCAATTACATCATATAATCATCAAGAACATCTTATAATCATCAAGAACGTCATATAATTATCAAGAACACCATAATTATCAAGAACCTCTCATCATCAAGATCACCCATGGAATCATCACACCAATCATCAATAATAATATCAGAAATCCTCAATACACAATAATATGGGGAAGTCCTAAGAGGGGAATCATAGCTATAAAAATAGGTTTTGTTGAGACATGGGTTACCTCTTAGCCTTAATTAATTCCTTGGCTATGAAGGGTCTTTCTTTGAGCTTTCTTCTTTCTTGATTTCTCCTAGGGGAATTCTTGGAATTCTTGGTGTGGTGAGAGATTATTGTGGTGGGAGTTCTAGGTGCCTCCTTATGTTCCCTATTTATATATCTAAGAGTCTTACTTAGGGCCTAATTACTATAGGTTTGCTAACTCTATTCCTTTTAGGACTAAGGATTGGGTTTAGGGATAAGGGCCCATGGACTATGGTGGGCCTCTACAAATTAATTATTGTGATTTAATTCTTTCTTTAGGGTAATTGGTTAAATGATTAACTGGTTTTAGGGATCGTAACACGGGGTGTTACACTCCCACTTACAAATCAAAGCCTTAACCACTTTGCTATAAGTGTTTCTTGAAACCTCAAGCGAACACTCCCTTCTTAAACCCCCACAAATCCCTAAAAACCCCAAAACCCCCAAATCAAAAATCCTTCTTCTTCTTCTCTCTCCCTCACCCCCATCAACCCGCCATCTCCCCCACCTCCACACACCTGCCGTCGCACCACCCTCCACCATCACACCCGCCGCCCTACGCCCCGCCGACGAAACACCACCGCAGTCGGCCAACGCCCACACGCCGCCGCCACGGAGTCGGAGACCACCCGCGCCGAGCCCACTGCCACGGCGAACCCGCCACTCGCCCGGCCACCGCCCACTGCCAGCATCAGCCACCTGCACCGACCAGCCTCGCACCCTCGCCGCCGACCCCGATACAGTGAGCCACGCCACCGCCCCTCGCTGGAGGCCCGCCGGAAAACGCCAGCTAAGAGAGAAAATCAAAATGCCGAAAAAGCCCCTCGGAGTCCGCACCCCGGAATGGAACAACGCCGGCTACACTGTGATCGGAGGTAAAGCCCTCGAACCTGACCAATTCTCTCCGGAGTTGGTCGACATGCTTAATTTCCAAGGACTCTTGGATATGTATCTCACCATTAAAGGGGATACGTACCCCGAATTGGTGAAAGAGTTCTATCATCATTTGGTAGCCATTAAGCGGGGCGATAAATTGAAAATTACCACCAAAGTCCGAGGCAAGGAAATCATACTCTCCGAAGGCCGCTTGGCCAAACTCTTAAGACTGGCCACCACGGGTTAAGTTCCGAGGAACACACAAGACACCTTTTGGTCCAACGAAACACTATGTTGAACACTTAGCACGATTCAAGACACCAAAGTCCTACATGGATACCTACCATATAGTTCTAGACCTACGAAACATCAAGAAGACGCTCAAATAGTTCCACACAAGAACATCGGGAAGCCAAAAGATCAAATACCAAGATAACCGAATCACGGGGAACAAATCCCGAACGAACACCATCGTGTTCCCCGCGGGTGGATCCACGCGTAGGCCCCTACCCGTGGTTCTGCCCGCGGGTACACCACCCACATTCCCATGTACCTGCAGGTGTGTGGCAGGTAGGGCTCTCCCCGCTTTTCCGCCCGCGGATACATGCTCCTGTGTAAATAATCCCTTCGGGGATTTTCTTCTCCAAACACAAATTCAAGTCCAAAACATGCCAAATCTCACCCAACACAACAAAATGACTTGAACCATGGAAAATGCCAAGCAATGGCACAAAGGAACCCTAAACACAAGCTCTAGATATGCAATATCACAAGATAAATGCATAAACCCTCACATTTCATAGCAAAACACAAGTAGAATCCAAGAAATCACATATAGGTAAGAAAAATAGGTTTTGTAGAGCATGGGTTACCTCTTGAAGACCAAAAGACTTCACTTTACACCACACAAGCTCTCCACTAGGTTCACTTTCCAAACCCACTTCAAGATAAAACCAAAAGATCATAAAGATCCTACCTTTAAGAAAAAGACAACTAAGATGGAACCAAAAACACAAGACAAGCTTAGATCTTACCCTCCTAGATGCCCAAATAGGTGAAAGGTTGAATCTTGGAAGCAAAACTTGGAATCTTGACAAGGGTCTCAACTTGGCTTGGAGAATAAGCTACACTTCTTTTCTAGAGAGAAGGTAGAGATATTTTTCTAGGAATTGTAAGGAATGAAATGAAGAAGTATTCTAGGTTAGGTTACAATACTAACTCTTGGTGAAAAGACAAGGATACCCTTACTAACCCTTAGAAAGTGTAAGGAACAAGGGAACTCCCCTCAAAGCACAAGGTACAACACAACTTAAAGGTTGACTAGTCAAATTCTAGTCCTTGAGTATTAAAAATCAGGATTTTAGGAATCAATTCCTCAAAAGATATAGAATTAATTACTCAAGTAATTCATGGATTGAAATGTGGATTTTTGGGGTGTCACATTTGTGCCGAGAAGATGACTGACTAGAAAACCGAAGCCTATCTTCTTGGTAATATCCCCCGGTGAAGTACGACCATGTGTGATGATGTAGCAAAGTTGGTTGAAGATAATTTTTGACCAATCAACTTTATATCCCCCGAGAAAGGCATGCAGCACCTTCAGTTTATCTTTCGTGACATCATCTGTTCCCGAGGTCTTGTGCTCCACTATTTTGTTGAAAATATCAACTGTAAACTCGTAATCCATTCGTAGCCATTTCTTCTTTAGAGGCCAGGTTAACTCGTCACTTTTTGGTCCCTGCTTGTTCTTGATCATGTCATAGAAGGCATTTTGCTCATAGTAGTAGTTAGAAAGATCAGGATGGTAGGTGTCGTCTCGGTCTGGAAAGGAAAAGGCTTTCTTCAAATCGTCGACGGTTAGGGCTACGGCGGTGCGATTTACCTCGGAGGTAATTTCCGATCCATCGGCAGGAACACTTGTGTTCAGGTAAAACTAAGCGACATCTACTGGAAACCAGTAAGTGTATAAATGAGTAACAAAAGTATACAAACCACTTTACTTGAGAAGATTGATAACTTTTTCTCCAAAAGAGCGGTCAAGAACATATTCCAGAAATCCATGAACATCCCACATGCTGCCACCAATGACGAGTGGTACTCTGGATTCTATGAAGTTAATGTCGGATGTCGGAAAGCTTGGTACCACCATTGTAGAGGGTGTTTCCTATTTAGCATCGGGGGTAGGTATCTTGGATGATTTTGCCATGATTTCAGAGATATGAATATCAGTAAACTGAGTTTCGAATCTTAGAAGGAAGGTTTCTAAGAGGTTTTGAGACTTGGAGAGTTTCTGAGAGATTTTCAAACTTGAATTGTTGAGGAAGTTTTGGAAAAGAAGGAGGGAAGATGATGATTTAGGTTTTATAGGAATGGATGTTGCAAAAGTTTTCCAATGGGCCAAGAAATTCTAATAGTTGACCCGACCCTTTTTCTTGAAGATGAATAAGTTTGTCTTCTCTTATTCAACCAATCAGGAAAACTGATACGGCAGGTATATTTGATAAGCCCAGTATCAGATCAATTTTGATCATTCCGCATTAAATAGGAGAGAGAAAGGTACTCGAGTACTAAACATCTCCATTAAATGCGCGTCGCATCAACTGACATAGGAGCATGGGTTAGTGGACCGAGATTTGTGGTCGCACGATCACCATTATCAATTTGATCTAACGGTTAGGGTGAAATTCCTCAAACCCAAGTAACCGCCAGGACGTGTGATCTGATTTGAATTCAGAATATGAACAACTTGTTTAACTCTCGGGTGAGAGATAGTTTTCGAGATGCCGAAATTTATAACCATAAATACATTAAAAGAAAGCAAAGGAGCACACACGGAACAGAGAGATGAGTTATTACACAGATGAACATGGATGATAGATATTACATTTATCTCTCGGTTTACACGAGATAGAGATATTCTTTAAGTTCGTTTCACCCTCTTTCTCAGCTGTTCCTCAAGCTCTTGCATTTCTTCTTCACAGAGGTCCTTCCACATCAGATAAGATGGATCAGTTTTGAAAGCATGCATCGTAGGAGATGATGGGCAGAGTGGAGGATGAACATTCTTGAGAAGAGTCGAAGGAAGCTTCTTAGCAACCGAATCATGCGAGCTTTCTCCACGCTCAGATGATAAGCTAAGAGATTTGAACATCTCTTGAACCTCTTTCAGATCTTTCTTCGGCAAGGAGACAGTAGATGAAATCTTTTTCTTGCCTTTATCCATTCTTAAGAAGTGGTGTGATCATATCAATATAAGAAGCATCCTTTTATAGCCAAGCATTCTTGTTCATACCGAGGTATACCATTTATGCCCTGTGTGAAAGACTAAACACAAAAAGATTTTGAGTTCCAACGTTTCGGAAGATTCCTGACGAAAGATGTGACAAAGCATTGTTGAAAGATAAAGTAAATCAAATAAAGATTTACTTCTCTTAAAGCTTATCATTTCGTGTTAACAAGAGGGCGAGACTAATAAAGTTTCGTTAGTTAGACGCGAAGGATGTTTATTCATTATAATTAGAGAGAAACATAAGAAAAGAGTACATATTCATTTCTTCTCCTTTCCTTTATCATCAGTTCTTCTCCTTTCCCTTCACATCATTGCTTTCCACACCTCTCATTGACATCATTTAGCGTAACTCTTTGCGAAACCATTTTGCGGTTTTGACAGTCTTAGATCCAGAGGGAGTGTTTGTGGCCTTGGCCTCGCTACCAGAGTCAGATTCACTAGCATTTGTGCTCAAATACATGAGATAATCTTGGTCTGCAAGCGAATTTTTCAATCTTCAACAGTAGGAAAGTCTCGTCCTCCCTCAATGGGTGGTGGAGCTTCATGAAGATCAGCAATGGGGTTCTCTTCATCCTCAGAGATGAGAGGTGCATCATTCTTTTCAGCTTGATCATCATCAGAGGATAGGTCAAGAGGAGCATGCTCACTGTTTCCTGGATAAAAGTCTCCTTGTTCCTCTCTTAACTTGTGAGCAGCCTCTCTTTGCTGCTTGGTTTGCAGACGAGTGACTGGTCTTCTTGGTGCCATTTTCAAGCCTTTTCTGAAATATGTTTGTTTGAGATTTGTGTTCACAACTCACCTCCTTTTATAGCTGATGCTTAGCATTGGGAATTGTGAGCATTGAATGACCATTCAATATTTGTGCGTTATTCTTTGAACCATTTATTACGGCTATGACTATTAGCGCGTAATTTAATGAAGACCATGAGGGAGATGTAACATACATAGGAATTTTTGTGCAACGGTCATCATGTAATACTCAAATGGATAAAATAAATCAAATAAAGATTTATCTCTCTGTGAGTTAGAGATTAACCCATAATAAGCCACATTTTATTTCAAGACGAGAAAGGACACACGATACATCTTTAAAATGTGTTAAGAAGATTCTACTTCTTCTCTTTTCCTTTATTCGTGTTACTTGGTTCCCCCTTTTTGTGTTTGTTTTTCTTCTTGAGAGTTGAGTAGTCAGGACGGGATGATCCAACAGAGGATTCTGTTTCAGCAAGAAGAGGATCTACAGCTGGATATCCAACGAGTTCGGTTTTACAGTCATATGTTCTGAGGAATTCGCGAAGATCCTTGTCCATGGCAGGGTCAATCCAAGATTTTTCAGATAAGAAGCCCAGTATGAATCCATTGTAGTGCCTGAGATCTGAGTCTAAAGATAGGTCCAAGGGGGCTCGCATGCTATTTCCAGGATAAAGATCACCCTCTTCTTCACGCTCAAGACCAACCCTTTCTGCGATTGTCTTTGTTGTGTCTCTGGTGATGGGCATACGCGCTGCCATTTTAGACAGATCTTTAGAAGTTGATAATTAGACTCAGCTAATATTCTCCTTTTATAGTTAGAACATGATGGGATAATTTAATGCATTTGCATTATTTTCAATGAGGTCCTGATTACTTGGATGAATATCAAGTGCGTCGTGTCTTTTATGCACAAGACAACAAGTTCCAAAACATTTATTCCCGTGAACTTATTTGCATCATTACTTTCACGACTATGATATTTCGCAGAGCTTTGAAACTTTTGTGAAATTTCACGTTCATTATTTAATATATCCTTGACCAGAATAGAAACGATTCGGCATCTTAAGAGTTTGGTCGAGAAGATAATCATTGCTGGCATGAAATTTTATTTAACGAAACCAGAGAGTAGGTAGCCATGCCTTACAAGAGCAATAATCATAAAAGATTCGTTTTCAGAGAAAGCGATAAGGCATGTGAAGTTCCAGACGAGTTGATTCATTAGTTACATCAGACACGCTGGCCACTTTTGCATACTCGTCCAGTTCCTCAAGAGAGAGGGTGGGCTCATGCGATTTGCTTGATGACTGAGAGTGAATATGAGAAAGATCTTCATGAGATTTTTCATTCTTTTGAGGAACCTCAGGAATGGGATACCAATGAAAGGTGGGTGGATTAGATGTGTGCTACTGTGCACTTTTCAGAATCATTATTCTTTCGTGTGCTAATTTTTTAGCTTGTTCGTGATGGAAGGCTCTCTTAGCTTGAGATTCCATGACGATGTCGTCTAGACTTTCTTTGTCTTCCTTATTGATTGCGCTTGGCATAGAGTATGTGGCATTCACCCTTTCTCCATCTTCTTCCAGTTTTATGATTGTCGCGTTGGTGAATTTGCTTGCCTCCGTGAGATGATGGTTTAGCCGAATTGCTCGTTTTTCTGCTTCGTCCATTTTTCCTTTGCCTTTGTTCTGATTCATACCTGCAAACAACAATTACTGAAACACTAAGATATGTTAATAGGTTAGTGTGAATAGCTTTCGTTGAAGGAGGAACTAATTTATAAGCACAAAGGTTGCGTGGAGATGTGTTCAAGAGATTTTGGATTGAGGTACCAAATCTCCTTTTGGGAATCTTTCAGGAATCTCTGAGTTATGAGCCCATTAACACGCCAACTTGTTAGGTCATTTCAATCATTCCAATTTCATGGCAGAGTGTGGCAAATCTATTTTCACAAAGTGGTTTAGTGAGAATATCTGCCAAATTGATCATCAGTATTAACATATTCAAGGGATATGTTCTTTCTTTCAACATGATCACGTATGAAGTGATACTTAATATCAATGTGCTTTGTTCTAGAATGTAACACTGGTTGTGTGTAATGTCTATTGCACTTGTATTGTCGCACTTTATTAGCACTTCTCGAGCTATTACACCATAATATTTTAATTGGTGAGTCATCCACAAGATTTGTGCACAACAACTACTAGCTACAATGTATTCGGCTTCAGCTGTGCTAGTTGCAATTGAGTTTTGCTTTTTGCTAAACCAAGATACAAGTCTCCCCCCTAGGAACTGGCAGGTCCCTGAGGTGTTTTTTCGATCAATTCTACAGCCAGCAAAATCAACATCTGAATAACCAACAAGATCAAAAGAGTTTCCTTTCGGGTACTAAAGTCCTACACTTTGGGTTCCCTTCAGGTATCTTAAAATCTTTTTGGCAGCACTTAGATGACTCTCTTTAGGTTTAGATTGAAACCTTGCACATATCCCAACAACAAAAGAATTATCGGGTCTACTTCCTGTGAGGTATAGAAGGGATCCAATGATTCCTCGGAAGTTCTTTTGATCAACGTCTTTCCCTTCGTTATCAATATCCATTCTCAAGGATGTACTCATGGAAATTTTGACAGAGGACTTTCCATCAATTCCAAATTTTCGAATCAAGTCCTTTGTATATTTGGCTTGATTAATAAATATCCCTTCAGGGCATTGTTTGACTAGCAAGCCAAGAAAGTAGTTCAATTCTCCCATCATGCTCATTTCAAATTTTCCTTGCATGAGATTTGAGAATTTTTCACAAAGATCTGGATTAGTGCTCCCAAAGATGATATTGTAAACATAGATTTGGACTAATAATACATGATCATTGTCTTTGATCCGAAAGAGTGTTTTATCAACAGCTCCTTTTGTGAAACCACAATTTATGAGAAATTATGAAAGAGTATCATACCAAGCTCGTGGAGCTTGCTTTAGTCCATATAATGCCTTTTTGAGATGATAAACTTTTTCTTGTCCGCAATCAATAGCAAACCAGGTGGTTGTTCCACATACACTTCTTCTTCTAGAAAACCGTTTAAGAACGCACTTTTGACATCCATCTGGTAGACTTTGAAGTCTTTATATGATGCATAGGCTAGGAACATTTGTATTGCTTTAATCCTAGCCACTGGGGCGAAGGTTTCATCAAAACAATACCTTCTTCTTGACAATAGCCTTTGGCAACAAGTCGAGCTTTGTTCCTAACAATGAGACCATCTTCACTCATTTTGTTTTTGAATACCCATTTAGTTCCAATGACATTTTGGTGCGTAGGTCTTGGAACAATTTCCCATACATCGTTTCATTCAAATTGATGAAGTTCTTCTTGCATGGCTATAACCCAATCTGGATCATTTAAGGCTTCTTCAATGGATTTTGGTTCCATTTGTGATAGAAAACAGGCCATCATATTTTCGTGTAAAGAAGCTCTAGTTCTTACTCCTTCTTGTAGGTCTCCAATGACTTGATCGGGTGGATGATCTCTTAACAATCTAAGACCTGGTTCAAATGATGGTTGTCGATGTTGACCGTCCATTTCAGGAATGTAAGGCAGGTCAATGTATATCATTGGTTCTGAGGTGGATTGAGTGTTTGCGTCAATGACTTGTGTTGCTTCATCAGTTTGAGCTCTAGATTCGGGATGTCTAGACTTCGATTGGTATCTTGTGTATGATGGAATATGATCTTCAAGATCTGAGTCTTCTACATCAATTGTTACATCTTCCTGAGAGATTGGGTCTTGAACAGTTGATTTATTCATCTGAACAGGGATTTTCTCGGCTTGTTCATCAAATTTAACATGTATACATTCTTCAATGACCATTGTTCTTTTGTTAAGGACTCTGTAGGCTTTGCTAACCGAAGAATATCCCATGAATAGTCCTTCATCAGCTCTTTCGTCAAAGGCTCTTAGATGGGTCTTCCCGTTGTTATGAATGAAACACCTGCAACCAAAGATATGAAAATAACTGATAACAGGTTTCTTACCTTTCCATAATTCATATGGAGTGAGGTTGGGAGATTTATTATTCAAGGATCGATTTTGTGTGTAGCAAACTGTATTTATGGCTTCGGCCCAAAATCGCTTAGGCAGGCCTGAATGTGCGATCATGGTTCGTGCTGCTTCTTTCAAGGTTCTGTTTCTCCTTTCGGCAACACCATTTTGTTGTGGAGTTCTTGCTGCCGAGAGTTGGTGAAATATACCATTTTGTCCGCAGAAATCCTTGATGACTTTGTTTACAAATTCAGTTCCCTGATCTGATCTGATCCTTATAATGTTGACTTCCTTTTCGGTTTGGAGCTGTCTTAGGAGAGTAGGTAAGACAATTTCTGTTTCATTTTTCCTTTTTATGAACAGTGCCCAAGTATACTTCGTGTGGTCATCTACTACGACCAAAGTGTATTTTCGTCCACTTAGACTTGCAGGGTCTACTGGTCCAAATAAGTCCATATGTAGCAAGCTCAACGGGCGAGAGTTCATGTCTGACTCTTTGGACTTAAAGGATTATTTGATTTGCTTTCCTTTTTGACAAGCTTCACAGATTTTGTCTTTAACGTAGGTTGCTTTCGGTAGACTTTCTTCTAAGTTTTTCTTCGCAAGTTTGTTGATGGTCTTTAGATTCAAGTGATTTAGCTTGTTGTGCCACTCCCATCTTAGATCTGCATTGCTTTTAGCCACAAGGAAAACATTATCATTAGATGAGTTCCAAGTGATAACATACATATTTTTCTTTCGTTTTGCTGAGAGAACAGTTTCGCCATCTCTTATGCTGATAATGTTGCATTTATCTTTGGAGAATTCGACGTTGTATCCTTTATCGCAAAACTGACTTGTGCTCAGTAGATTGAATTTCGGTCCTTCTACGTATGAGACATTTTGAATTGTTATGGCATTTTTTATCACATCCCCTGTCCCATGAGTTTTGCCACTGGTTTCTCCTCCAAAGATCACTTTCGGACCGTCGATTTCCTTAAAGTTGCTCAAGATTGTTTTGTCTCCAGTCATATGTCTTGAGCATCCGCTATCTACATACCATATGACCTGTTTCTCCTGCAAGAAAGATTATGCATTCTTAGGTACCCCTTCAGTTGCGGGTCCTTCGGGGTTAGAGGTTAACTTTGGGATCCAAGCGAACCTAGAGTAACCTTTACTCATTCTCGGTCCTTTGTACCCGTTGAAGACGCGATAATCATAAAAGATTTTTGAAAAGGTTTTGTTCTTATATCGTTCTTGAAAATAATCAGCAGGTGGATTATGATACTTCTTGGAGTAATTGGTTTGTTTGTGCCAATGTATTTTGTCAAATTGTGCTTTTGACAATGGTTCGGGATAATCAAGCCAATCTTCCTCAGTTGGTCCATTCCATCCATTGCATGTCCTCGGTCTTCTAACTGACCTCTCGACATGTTGGATATGTTCACTTCGTGTATACTTAGAATGATTTTGCCTCTGATTAACGTTTGGTTTTGTCCTTGATTGATCGTTCCTTGTCGGCTGACCATTCTTTTGATATAGATTAAATCTATTGTCTTTTGGTCCATTCCGTTTGGCATTTTTGTGCCTAGGATTGCCTTTCAAGGAATTATCATTTCTTGTTTCCACAATTCATTGTACAGCCGTTCCCTTAGGTTGGCTTGTTGATTGTGGTGTTTCACCATTGTTAATCTTGGTTACTGGCTCAGATACTTGAGTGGGACCTTGAACAAAAGCAGATATAAAAGTTTCACGGGTATATGCATTTGTGGGTTTGTTTAAGGTGACATGTGAAGAGGAGCCGAGGTCATATCCAATTCCGGTTTTTTCCCAGGCGGTTTTGATCTATTTACCATTCGGTCTATTAGATTGGACGAATTATTAAATGAGTCAAGAACCTCACGCAAATGTTGCTCCCGCTTCTCTCTTTCTGTTGCTGCCCGGAGGTTTATCGCCGGCGGGTGGCCCTCCACCCGCTGGAATTTTACCCACTTTGGGAACTTGGCTTCCCCGTTTGATGTTCCCCAACCCTCGTGGTGTCCCAACGGACTCCGTTTGTCGTGCATGGGTCTAGTTTGATGTTTCGGGTACCGTTCGTAAGATAAAGAGTCTCGTGTAGTGCATGCTAGTTGAATCGGTAACCCGTCAGCCTAGCAGGAAGATGTATGAACCCCTTAGGACTATTCTTAGTATATGGACAATAACGCTTAAGTTTTATTTATACGTTCTCCCCTTTCCCAATGTTTCAGTATGTTTACTATGTGTTATGTGAGCATGATACCCCAATTTGGTTCCGATCAAATTGGTTATACATGAGCTGCGGTTCATTATCCTGGCTACGGTCAGTGACTTACTTCTAGGGCTGCGGTCCACCCCATGGGCCTCGTGTGCTATGGTCCACCGACTGGACGCGTCAGGCGGTGTGTAGGGCCATTAGCCCGAGGAAGGCCATAGTCCACCGAATGAGTTTTCAGGCAGTGTGTAGGGCTATGGTCGGCTGCGATCCACCGAGTGTATGTGCCAGCGGTGTGTAGGGTTGTAGTCCCCAAAGATCCTAGCCCACCGAATGAGTCCCTCAGGCGGTGTGTAGGGCTATGATCAGCTACGACCCACCAACTGAGCTCTTCAAGCGGTGTGTAGGGTCGCAGTCCCCCAAAGAGGATCACAGTCCACCGACTGAACGCGTCAGCGTTGTGTAGGGCTGTGATCCGCCGTTGAAACTATCGACGGTCTATACAATTGGCTGCGGTCAATTCCTTCATGATGCGGTAGGTGGTAGGGGGCTGCGGGGCCGTGTTAGCGCTATATGCGCTAACCCTCACGATTGGGGCATGCGATTAGTCCCCTAGCGCCACCAAAGTGTGCTTGTGTGACAAGGATATTGATTGAATAATGGTGTGAATGATTTGAAAGGAGTTAATACCATCTGAGGTCCTCCGAGTATAGTGGTTTTGCCACGTTTAGTCCTAAACTTTCAAATTGACCATCTGTGGTCCTTCGACTTTCAAATTTAACCATTCGTGGTCCAAGTTAACCACCCATGGTCCTTCAACTATTAAATTTTAACCAACCATGGTCCTTTCAAGAGGACCACGAGTGGTTATATTTCGAAACTTGAAGGACCATGGGTGGTGAACTTGGACCACGAATGGTTAAATTTGAAAGTCGAAGGACCACAAATGGTCAATTTGAAAGCTTAGGACTAAACGTGGCAAAACCACTATACTCGGAGGACCTTAGATGGTATTAACTCGATTTGAAAGTGAACAGTGACCTTAGATACGTGTTTTTATGATGTTGTCTCTATATAATTGATTATCATTTGTTGAATGTGTTTATCCCTATCTGTCGAGTCTAATCCTGGTTTTAAAGCTAGAGTCTCCTAAGTATATATCTTCTTGCTTCAAAATGGTTTTTCTATATCTATATATATATATATATATATATATATATATATATATATATATATATATATATATATATATATATATATATATATATATACTTACCTATACTGTATTTTAACGCGTTAGAGTGGGTTACCAGCATTATTCGCTGAACAGATATATTTGGCTTTCAGGCACAGATGAGTAGACTCCGGAGCGCGCTAGAGACCCGAAGCGTAGATAGTTAATTTTCCTTTCGGCCTGCGTGCCATGATGATGTATTGACATTTCTTTGAGGGTATTTAGTTAGTATAGCCTGTGCATCTGAGTTCTCCAGCTCAGATGTGGCATAGCACCCCGCACACTTATTTTTTTTGAATAATCTTCGAGTTTCTCCAACAAGATGAAGTCTTGACTGGCTGGTAACTTGATGAATAATCAGCGTGTACATAGTTGCAAGACTTCATCAAGGTTGTGTGAATGAAATCGGATATGTCTTGTTCAAATTTCACACCTTGAATCACTGGATTTCAAAAGCTTGAGAGAGTGAACTTGTATAAGGAGCTTTTGAGAGAAAGTATTCAATTGCTCTAAAAACCAGCAACTTCTATCCTTAAGAACATGGGTATTTATAGGTGAGAAGAAATCCATCCGTTGGAGGGAGATGGCATTTCAAACCTATGATCCAGTGGGTAAAGACCGGAGAGCCTTGTGCATTTATTGCTTCATTAAATAAAGCTGTACTACATAGTCGTTGGAGATAAACACCTTTGCTTATTTTGTCTTCTAGCTCTGAAAAGTAGTACTATGGCATTTATTGCATCTTGATAAATGTGCTCTCATTCTTAGGAAAGATTAATTCCAAGGATGATCTACAGATGGGACAATTGACAACATTCTTCTTCAGCTGAGAGAAGATGAATTGTCTTGACAAGCCCATCTTTAAGAAAATAGTCTCAAGAGACTTCTTTCGCCTTCTGCTTTCGGTTGAGGGAAACCATTGATTCTTTCGGGGTCAGCTTCATAAACTCTTCTTTCGTTCTTCAAAACCTAACTGAAGAGATCATAACTCGGTTTCGTGTGTTTGACTAACTTAACACGAATTACATGGTGAGTTATGGTACCTTTCGTCTAGGACGAAGGTAACAAAATAAAAGATAAAAAGTTAGGGGTCTACTTGTAGGTTACATTGGTATCATCAAAATCCTATTACATATGTTCCTAACAAGCAAGACTCGACGCGTCGAGAGGGTAGAATTCAGCAACGTGGCAGTTTCCTAATCTCGCGAGGAAAATTCCCATTTCGTCCCTACTTTGCTCCTGCTATAAAAGGACGCCTTCCTCAACCCTAGATAATCATGCTCAGTTTTGGAGACAAGAAAGAAGATAATCAAGAGTCACAAGTTGTCTAGGGAAATTAGAAGCAAGCTACGTAGATTTGGGAGAATCACTTGGTTTAATTCTTGTACTCTTTTAGATTACTTGTAAACTCTTATATTTGTTAGGTATTTCATGTTAGCCATGTGTGGCTAAGTTTTCTTAGAGATTCTTGGGTAAAAAGTATTTATGAACCTATGTGTCTGTGCTCTCAGATTCTTTAATATATTAATATTTGGGTTTTATACTTGTGTTGCAGTTGTGGTTTATGTTGTTGATGCTTGTAATTAGTGGCCATAGTTACTTGTTTCATAGCTTTCTTTGTGTCATAACGGGAGTTAGGCATAATTTAGGGCACACACAACTGCATTTAACTGTTGGACATTGGGAGAGGGCAAATTGCATTTAAGGAGTTTAATTCTTGATTATTGCAGTAGTTAGGAGTTTATTATGAATGCTTGTTCTTACATTGTTGAGTGTTTATATCACGGGAGTGAATAGTCACTTATTTTAGGTTAGAGATTACGAGAGTAACTCTTTCCCTTGTTGCATTCTCACACTTGTTTAAACCCAGATTTAATATTGCACATTAGATTGCACTAGGTGATTAAATGCTTGAATCCCAGGAATCTCATCATCTTCCTATTGTTTTCACAAACCTGCATACTTTTTTTTCCTTTAATTGTTTTAATCAACCATCCATGTCTTTCGTTAGGATTAGCTTCATAAGAATAAATTAGTAGCTAGTGCTTAATACGCACCACGTCCCTGTGGATCGATAACTCGATACTCCGGGTAATTATTTGTTTGAGAAATATACCATAACCAAATCGACACCGTTGCCTGGGAAGTGACGTTTAAGTATTGATATTAGTGAAAATTTTATTCTAGGAGTCTAATCCATTTTTTTTTGTTTTTATTTTATTTTAGCTAATCTATAACAAGTTTCTTTTGTTGAGTTGTTCTCTCTTGATCTAAGAACTTGGTTTTGTATGCGTACACGATCTTTGGGGAAAGAATGATTATTACCTTTGAACCTAGAGATTTAAATGAGAGCCAAGTTTCTTGGAAAACAAGGAAGGATGGCCCAGGTACCAAATCAAGTCAATGTGAACCTCAATGGAGAAGGAGAGGGAGTTAAACAACCTCCTGCCGCAGCAAGATCCATGTCTGACTACATTGCTCCTGATGTTGAGGTGCATGATAGCATTAATATTCCAGCTGTGGAGGTCAACAACTTTGAAATCAAGCTGACCATCTTACACATGATCACTTCTGATCAGTTTGGAGGGTCATCCACGGAGGATCCCAATTCTCATATCACAAAGTTCCTCCGTATATGTGGCACTTTCAAAATCAATGGTGTCCCTCAAGAAGCCATCAAGCTTAGACTTTTTCCCCTCCCTCTCACTAAGTGATAAGGCTCATGGTTGGCTCATCTCACTTCCAACCAACCACTTTGATACTTGGAGCAATTGCATAGGGAATTTTTGAATAAGTTCTACCCAATCTCAAAGACTCAAAGGATTAGGAGGGCGATCCAAAGTTTCAAGCAATTGGCAAGTGAATCTCTAACAGAGTCTTGGGAGAAATTCAATGAACTAAGAAGGAAGTGCCCGCACCATGGCTTCCAAAATTGGGATTTAATTATGGTATTCTGTGAAGGTTTGCTTGAAAAATCAAGGATTTTAGTTGATGCTTCTTCAGGTGAGTCATTCACAGTTTTGGAACCAAACCAAGCTAAAGAACTTTTGGAGAAGATTGCTATGAATGGATCAACATGGTACTCAGAGAGATCTTCTTAAAAACTTGTAGGAGAAATGCATGAAGTGGAGCAAATTTCCGCTTTGTTAGCTAAGGTGAATAATGTGGTTTCACTGGTTCAAAAGCTAGCTCAATTCACCCTAAAAAATCAAGTTGTGAGTTATGTTTCTACTCCTCCTATCTTTCTAATCAAGTTTTGATGTGTGATCTTTGTGGTGGTGGACATAATTTGGGAGAATGTCTCAATGATTCAAGTTCTCAATCTCCCATGGAGCATATTAATTTGGTTGGATATAATAGGCCAACACAACAATTGTTTCAACCTCAAGGGGCCTATTGTAACACCCCACTTTTCTATCTCTTAATTATCTCTCTAAACAGTCATTAACATAATCTAAGCAGCAGAAAACTAGATAATAAGTAGTGAGGGTGTCACCGCCACAACCACCACTCTTGGTGATTGCACAGGCTAAAGGGGTAAAACTATAACATACGATTAAGTCTGGGTAGTAAAATAAATACTGAAAAATAAGGGGGAAAGACGTCACCCCAAAACAGTCTACATCATCATAAGTGTAAGGTCATAGTCTAATTCCAAAAGACATCATAAATAGAACTAGAGTTTAGACAGATCAGATTAAGAGACTAATCTAACTTGATCTCTTCTCACTGCTGGGCCCACCTGAAGGGGGTTTTGCAAGCAACACATAGACAAACAGGAAAACCCGTTAGCACAAAGCTAAGTATAACCACGCTCAACCCTGTAAGGCATTCTAGCATATATTTTGAAAATATTTGATATCTTTATAGCAATAAGCTAACCTCAAAACATCCTTAGTTCATCATATTATTTCTAAATGCTTGCACCCTATAATATCAGTTGGCATGCTTACATATGAATAAGACTAATCACGTATATTTATATACATATACACTTTTCAAATAGCTTATCAAGCAATTCATGCTTACCGATAGGATCATGTTTAAAGATCATATAACAAGTGTTCACATGCTATCACACTCTTATCACATAACTTATTAAGTAGAAATTTTACTACATCACAATAATCATGCTCAAGGAACATCTCAAGTTAAACTTCTCATTAAACAATCTTTTACGACGTTCTATTCGCAAGGTCATGTATAACATTATGAACATGCTTCCCATGCAATCTAGTGCCACATTATAATCATACTCTTATGCAATCTAGTGCAACATTATACTTATATTCATATGCAATCTTGTGCATTAATATAATCATACTCTGTTAGGAATAAAGTGTAATGGTTTTGATATGCCAAATTTGTACTTGTAGATCCCCCAATTTTGTTTTATAGGTCTAGTAGAGTCTTAGACCATGATCGGGAAATTATTTAATTATGAAAAGAGAAAAACAGAGGAAGATGCATGAAAATAGAAGAAGAAGATATAAAGCCGAAAATCAAGAATTTGTCTGGAGAAAATGACAAATTGAAGACGAAGATGAATGATACAATAATTCACGTCAATGATACTCAAAGAAGATATCCCAGAAGAATTTTCGTGAAGAAAATTAATGTTGGAAGAATGCAAGAAATTGACTTGGAGATCAAGCATCTATGGAAAGAAAGGAGTACATCAAATATGATTGGAGATTTAATCAAAAGCTGTATGGACGAAGTGGATGATGCTTGATATATTATGCGAAATGGCTCAAGTTTGAAACTCACCATCAACAATTTTACAAGGTAAAATTTGAGAAGCCAAATTAAATTAATCTGATGGAGTTGGGCGCTAGTTTAAGCTTTGGGCGCCGATTACAAGTGGAAATTGGGTGGCAATTGAGATGCAATTGCACTTGGGAGCCAATCTCAATTGCACTTGGGAGCCAATTCAAAGGAATTGGGAGCCAGTTTCAGAGAAATTGAAATCAATTGAAATTGGGGAGCCAGGGATCTGGGAGCCAATTTTGAAGTCAAAGTCAACAATTCAAATTGGGAAGCAATTGAAAGCACCAGGAGCAGTTTGGGAGCCAATTGCAAGTCAAAGTCAATTGGGAGCCAATTGACTTGTTTAACTAGTATGGGATTAAATTGATGAATATTTTTAAATCCCAAAGATACAAAGACCACTTCAGAGCTAATCAGAGAAGCCGTTCTACACCCAAATATTCCCACTCAAACGTTAAACCAGAGGAATATCAGATGAAGTTTGGGAGCTCATTTACATGGAGATGAAGCTCTAACAACAGCTAGTTTATCCTTTCTGACATCTTTGCAGAAGATAAGATAAGATCTTTGACAAAAAGATACAAGATTTCAAAAATGAGAGCGTCTCTTTCCAACGGACATATTCTCATTACCAGCTATAAAAAGATGAAGATATGAAGACTTGAAGATCACGAACTCACGAACAAGAGAGCAGAAAATTCGAATCCATCAAAGGGATCGAATAGAGCAATTAAGCTTGAAAGAGCATAGAGCAAAAATTCTCATTTGGTACAGAGCATACCAAAAAATCTTCAAGTGAGAACTAAGAAAAGAAAAAGAACTCAGAGAGCTTCAAAAGAGAAATATTCTGAGTTCTTAAACAGAGCAAAGGAGAGCAAAAATATCAAGTGCTTTACTTGATATATTCACACAGAGAAAACACTCACAGCTATCAAGAGAAATCATTCCAGAGTGTTTATCTTCATCAAAGAGACCTGCGCATCATTGAAGATCATCCACAGAGTCTCAGAAGTTGGAAGCAAGACAACACTTGTTTTGGAGCAAAAAAAGAGAAGGGAGGAAAGTAGCACAGAGCTGTGAAATCCTGGATTGTCACACGGAGCTGTGAGATCCGAAGCAGCAGTGTCGGAGGCACTGAGCGTTATTGGTGTGGGCTTGGTGATCAAAGCACCGGATCACGGGATACGTTTCTACCGGAGTGTGGAAGACGGGGGGAAAGTAACGCAGAGTCGTGAAATCCTGGGATAGTAGCGCGGCGACGTGAAACCCGAAGCAGCAGTGTGGTGTCACTGGGCGTGATTAGTGCGGGCTTGGTGATCAAAGCACTAGATCACGGAATTCATTGTATCTTGGAACCAAGAAGTGGTTGATATAGTGAATTGGCTCTTGGAGAAAAGAGCAAGTGGAGTAGGAGGATTACACCACCTCGCGAACCACTATAATTGTCTTGTGCTCTTTACTGCTTTCTTTACTTACCGCTCTTTACATATTCGCTCTACACGAGATATACTGCTCACACAATCTCACACACACTTTATGTTTATTTATTTCCGCTGTGCACCATACTCTAACAATCTAGTTAAGAGTTTTGGTTTATCTCTGGCTTAGCAATTGTTGTGCTGTGCGAAAAAGTTTGAAAGTCTATTCACCCCCCCCCCCCCCCCCCTCCCTCTAGACTTTCACCTTACCTCTTTTGGGACCAACAATTGGTATCAGAGCAGGTGCCTATCCGAGTCAGAATTTGTCTCTAACTGATACCAACAATTGGTATCAGAGCCTGTAGCCTATTTGAGTCAGTTTATACCAACCTTTGGTATTAAAACACGTTGCCTAACTGGGTTAACTGTTTTTGACTGCTAGGCTGATCCATTCTACAAAGTGTGTGAATTGGATTAATCTTTCATATCTCTCGTGATGATGATGAAGAAAGATTTAGCTCAAAATCTATTATTCTCAGTTGATAAATTTGATGATTGGAAAGTTCGTATGCAGGTACACTCATCGACTTTACACGATGAAATGTGAGAAGTTATTTCCACTGGCCCTATAGAAATATTAAAAATCAATACGGCGTTTGTTATATCCCCGGATGCTCTACAGTACGTACAAAAGCCAAAACCGGAATGGACATCGGACGATAGAACGCGGAATAATCTTGACAATATTGCCAATGATATTTTATTCAAAGCCGTAGATGATACAATATTTCCGAAGATCCGAAAGTGTGCCACTGCCAAAGAAATATGGGAAACTCTCATCAAGATTGGCGAAGGAGATGATCAAGAAAAAGACAATAACCTCACAATCGCCATGAAGAAGTTTGAAGATTTCAAAATGCTCTCAAATGAAAGTGTTGCAGACATGGAAGCTCGAATGATCAAAGTGCTTGGAGAGATTAGTGATCTTGGCAAAAATATTAGCCAAAAAGAAATTAATCTCAAAATCCTACGAGGCTTACCATCTGCATGGGATATGAAGGTTACGGCTATGCGCGATCACCGAGATCTAAGAATGTTGTCAACAGATAAATTATTTAGTGATCTAAAAGCATATGAGTTCGAAATGAAGGCCAAAGATGATGATGTACATGAAGCTCGAAATTCTGCTCTAATGGCCGAACAACCATCAACCTCCAGGTCAGTAAAAAATAATGTTGATTTTATGACTGACGAACAATTTGCTCTTTTTGTCAAAAAGTTTAGAAGGTTTATGCGAAAAGGAGACAACAAAAATTCTGCTCGTGGAAAATTCGTCTCACACATATCACAAGAAGAAAAAGTCGAAGAAAATAAGGATTTGTGCTACAATTGCCGCAAACCCGGACATTTTAAAATAAATTGTCCGTATCCGATCGTTAGCAAGTATCAAGGCAAAAATGTTGAATCTATGTCGAACAAATCCGAAAGCAAAAGGTTCAAGCGCGACAAAAGAAAAGCTCTCGTTAGCAATGAACCGAACGAAAATGGTGATTCGGAGGAATCATCATCAAGCGATGAAAGTTCATGTTCGGATGATGATACGGCGCTAGTATGCAAGTCAATTGAGTTGAGTACAAGTGAAGATTGTCTTATGGCTCTTGACGCAGAGGAAGAAGAGGTAACATCTAATTCTTTCAATTCTGTTAATTCTTCTTTTTCTCGTGAATCTATTGACAATCTAATGCGAGAATGTCAAGAGATTATGCTCACTCATCCTCAACTCAAGGAGCGCAATAATATTCTAATTCTTGAAAAAGAAGAAATGAATAAAAAATTGCAAGATGCTTTACTTGAAGTGAGTAAATTGAAGAATGAAAATATTCATCTTCAAGAAGAGTGTAAAGCTAGAGAGGTTAGAGAACATAATCTTAGAGCTACTATTGCTACGTTCACTAATTCGTCTAAAATAATAGATAAAATGGTGAGCATGCAAAAGCCATCAGGAGATAGAACCGGAATTGGTTATGACTCCACATGTTTTCAAACCCCTCAAAATCTGACTAATTCTACTACTACTTTAAATAATAAAGTTCAAGTGATAAAATTTGTTAAAAGTCAGAATAACACGATGAGACAAGGACTTGGCTATCAAACAAATGCAAAGTTGAATGTTGAAAGGCCAAAACAATTCTATGATACGGCAAAACAACAAAAATTCATCAAGCAAAGATATGCCAAAGAGTCAAGTGCAAAAAGATTTCATAGAAAAGAGGGAAGCTTTTCTAGAAATAAAGTTGGGAGATTTTATCCCACTCAAAAGGATTGGTTGTGTAATAGATGTAATGCTTTTTATAGACCAAAGCAACCATTCTCTTCCCAGGTGCCAAAATATAAAAGTAATTTTCAAAACCCGGCGCCAAAAATATTTTCTAAAGTGAGTTATGATTATCGTGTCTCAAATGGTTATAAATCGCCTCATCTTAATTCAATAAGATCAAGGTGGGTTTGGTTACCAAAAATCACTAACAGTAAAGGACCCAAGCAAGTATGGGTACCTAAAATTAATAAATCTTTTTTGCAGGATGTTTGGTACATCGATAGTGGTTGCTCACGCCACATGACTAGAAATAAATCATATCTAGTGAATTTCAAAGAAATCGATGGACCAAAAGTTATATTCGGAGGAAATCAAAATTATGGAATTACAAAAGGAGTTGGCACGATCAAGAAAAATGGTTTGAAGATTGAAGATGTTTCTTTCGTTGAAGGGTTAAAATTTAATTTGTTGAGCACTAGTCAATTTTGTGATAAAGGATACTCTACAAGAAAAATCGCGGTTCGCGACGAAAGAATTCTGTCGCGAAAATGCGAAATTCCGTCGAAAATCGCGTTTTGCGACGGAATTTTACATTTTCGCGACGGAATCCATTCCGTAGTGTCAAGGCTTGTCGTATTTCATTTCGTGACGGAAATAATCCGTCGCAAGCGGTGGCGACGAAAAATGGTGACGGAATTGTCCGTCGCGAAGTAGGCGACAGAAGTCATCCCGTCGCGAGTCCGTTGCAATTTTGGCAACGGAAATGTTTCTTTCTGTCGCCTTCGCTTGAAAAATATTCCGTTGTAAAACTCATATTCCGTTGCATATTTCTGTCGTGAAATATAATGACGGAAATAATTATTGTCGTGATTCCGTCGCTAACCTTTTCGTTGCATTTTTTTCTTCCGTTACAAAATTTCGTCGTAAGAAAACGACGGAACAAATTTCCGTAGTGATTCCATCGCAAGATATTTGGTCGCAAAGTTTGTTTTCCGTCACAAAATTTCGTTGTACAAAAATAACGGAACTAATCACTGTCGTGATTCCGTCGCGTTTTGGGCAACAAAAATCTTTCCGTCACCAATTTCGTCTCTATAATGACAATGAATATTCCATCGCTAAAATCATATTTATTGCGATGCTGGTAAATTATTATTATTTTACTATTTTTTAATTTTGATTATTTTGTTAAAACTCTAATATTTGTATTTAAAATGTTAATATGCAAACTAAAATACAATATAATTTGTAATATAAAAGCGATACTACTTTGTAGTTCAAAAATTTAAATGTTGTACTTAATACCAAGTTCATATCTAAACATCAATATAGTAATCCTTAAAAAAAAAAAATCAATATCAAGTTGAATTCGGTTGTGATGAGGGTGATGATGATACACCAGCTTTCTCACTCTCAAGAGCACCTAATCTTTGTTGTATAAGAACCATAGAAGCCTTCAAATTCTCAATCTCATCTTGCATCTTTGTAGAATTAGCATTGTCTAAAGGCACGAGGTTGATGTTATATTGTCTGATGTGTTAAAATTTATTGAACCACGAATAAAGGTACCATATGAGCCAAGCTCATAAACTCTTCTTTTCTTATTATGTCCGCCAATTGCACCATAGTACAATCAACTCTCATCTACTTCACCTCCATTTTGTGTTAATACATCCAGTTGCAATGCAACTTATTCTGACAAAAAAAAAAAAAAAAAACACAATAACGCATAATTCGAACAATCCAAACATAATCACTTATAATTTAAACATTAAGTTATAAGTTATAGCTGCTCTTTATTGATATGCACTTATAGTTGCTCTAGTTACAGGCTTTTATTGGACTAAAAGATTCCAATTATCCTTGCAATCTCTTTTGAACTTTACATGAATATGACTGTAAAAGTATTAGTCCCCATCTTATTTCTGATTCACTGTATTCATGAATTAGACCTGCCTCAATTGTGTAATAAATTAACAGACATTATCAACACTTATAGCAACACTACAACAACACAGGTATGTAATTAAACATCTCTTCTCTTTATCATTGTAGAGAAGATAGCTATATCAAATTACCAATAAGATAGAATGATACTCGTTTTTTAAAGAAATGTGGTTTTTAATTGAAAATAAAATCAAATTTCATGGTTGTGTTTTAAAAAGTTTTACACCAATCACTAACTATTATTTTGATTCACATTTCTAGTGTGTAAACCCATGAACCAAACACATCCATAGTATTTTCCTAAATCTACTAACAAATGGATTTAGATTGTTGATTTAGAATCAGGCAAGTAGGAAATCGGCCACCTGAAGAAAGGGCAAAACATAAAAACAAACTTGACAATACTTCATTTGGCAAAAAAAAAAAAACAAAACATAATTAAGATTTAGTAAACACAAATGTTGCAAAAAGAAATTCCCACATTTTTACTGAAATTAATTCTCAACAGGAAAATCACATCTGCATAAAATTAATCCATCAAAACTGACATTCACAAGAAGAATTACACAGTGCAGGTACATACGCGTTCCCTCAAAATATGCCAATATCATCTATATCATTCTCAGATGATTAATTATAAAGTTAATTTTACCATCTTATTTCTTTTGTGTATATTTAGCAAACACATTCAATTTCTTCCAACCTACGAATTAAAAAAAAAATCCTCTAATTTAAATCACAAATGTGAAAATTAGAAGAA
This sequence comes from Ipomoea nil, assembly GCF_001879475.1. Taxonomy (NCBI): domain Eukaryota; kingdom Viridiplantae; phylum Streptophyta; class Magnoliopsida; order Solanales; family Convolvulaceae; genus Ipomoea; species Ipomoea nil. The sequence goes on from NW_017617577.1 coordinate 568,422, forward strand.
CAGAACAAACTCCTTAATACAACTAAACCATTGTCCATTACTAAACTAGAAGACAATCAAGACATACCTGCCGGTTGGTCATCGCCTTGCCGGAAGTTGATGTCGCTGCTGGCTTGATGCACGTAGCCACTCGCCAGTCGAAGTCTCAACTCTCAAATGAGTGTTGCAGAGTCGCAGCCGCAAAAAGCCAAAAAATACTTCTTTTTTTTTTTTTTGTATATCCCAACAAAAAGTGGAGAATTGCAAAGGGTTCATCACCAAAAAGATACATTTACACCTAAATTAAAAGAATCACAAATCTGAATTACGAATGGTATCATCATTTCATTTTGATGTCATTTTCCTTTACTACCTACAAATAAGAATAATAATTTCACAAATTTCCAAGACAGCCTTAAAATTTACCCAAAAAAAAACTCGGCATTGAATTCGCGAATTCCATATCAAACCCGAGCCGCAGTGGCCGGAGCAGCGGCAGCATTTGTGGCGACACCAGTCAACAAGGAGATGATACCCATGGCGTCAGAGCCTGAGCCTGTTGCTCGTCGAAGTAGAAATATTTGGGGACGCAGAAAGCTTAATGGGCGCAAACAATGGCGACGCTCACGAGCAATGAGGTTACCAGAAGGGATCCCAGGTTGGTAAGGAAAAGGACGAAGATGGTGGAGAGAATGAGGGCGGCGACAAGGGGAGTTACTCTGAGAAGGAGGCGACGAAGATTGGGCGGCATCTGTGGAAATTTAGAATTTAGAATTTGGAGGGAATCGGCATCACAGCTGTGGAAATTTAGAATTTGGAAGAGCGGCTATGGAAATTTAGAATTTAGATATTACGTAGTTGTAATTTAGAATTTGGAGGAGCCGTTTGGTTCACAAAATCTTGGATTATCCACTTAGATGTTTGATTTGGATTGTGAAATATAATATTACCTTGTTTAATTAAGTTTTTTTTTATTTTAAGTTATATGTTATTATTATTATTTTGTTTTGGTAAATTAATAAATATTTCAATTCGGTTAATGATTAAAGATTTTTTAAAATTTTAGTTATCAATAATTTGATTATAAAATATTGGTTAACTAAATTAACATATCAATTAAGTGTATAGTTAGTGTGTGTGTCTACATATATATATACATATATATATATATATATATATATATATATATATATATATATATATATATATATATATATATATATATATACACACACACACACTAAGTGTAGTAAGTGAAGGTTGGTACCCTATACTCAATATTTCTATCAATTCATATAGGTGTGATTGAAGGTTTGTAGTCTCTGCATTTCTATACTTATTGAGTTGTACATCTACACTATAAATATTATATCATCATTTTTAACGGACAAAATTATCTTACACTATTAAACTTTGGTCAATATACATTAAATTATACCATAATTATATTTAATCATTTATCATATACTCCGTATAAATTTGTACGTTAACAATTATTAATCATACCATAATTATTAACCAAATTATCAACTATACTTTTTAATATATAATATGAATTCTACAACTATAAATTTTATGATATTATATATATATATATATATATATATATATATATATATATATATATATATATATATATACTAGTATTTTATATGCGCGATGCGCAAAAAATATATGCCCAATATTAAAATTAAATATTAAAATCTTAGTTATATTAATTTTTTAAAAATAATAGTGTGTGTGTGTGTGTGTGTGTGTGTGTGTGTGTGTGTATATATATATATATATATAATTGTATAATTCATATTAATATTATTCAGGTAAAAATTATAGAAATGATAATTTACTAAATATAACTATGGTAACATTTTAATTAAAACCTAAATGAATTCAAACTTACCATTGAAGGATGTAAGAAAAAAATATTGTGTATGCATGTACATGGTAATAATAATGTGGAAAGATAACAGAAGTTATAACAGCAGGGATATTTTTGTCCAAAAAATTATGTAGTACAACTTTTATAGCACAAGGTACAAAAAAAGTTAACGGAAAACATGGACATAAACCAAGGGTATAACCTGGATTGAAGCTTATTATGTTTTTATTTTATATATATATATATATATATATATATATATATATATATATATATATATATATATATATATATATATATATTAAAATAATTATAACTATGATTTTAACATTGAATACTAATGTTAGACATTTACTTTTACGCATCGCGCATAGAAAAGATGTAGAAATAATAGTTATAATTAGTAATGTCCAACATTAGTATTCAATGATAAAATCATAGTTATAATTATTTTAAAAATTTATACATACATATATATATATATATATATATATATATATATATATATATATATATATATATATATATATATATATATATATATATATATATATATATATATCAGACACGAAGTTAAAATAGGCAAATGTTTAGTAAAGTTTTAAATATAAAATAAAAATAATTATTTTTTTATATAATCAAAATGAGTAATTTAAACTTCTAGTAAAAGTAATACTAAAGATGAATAGTTGTAAATAGTTATAATCGATAATAAAAAATGATGTCTTAACAATTTTTATATTAAATTAAATTTATAATTCAATATTGATTAAACAATAAAACTTAACTTAATTTTTGTTAAAAGTGAAATTTATTGTATTATAATATATTTATTGATATTGTGAAATACTACATATGTCCCTAATTCCTTGTCACATTTGCTTTTTCCACGATTTTTATTGCAACGAAACTAGTGTTTCTACCTTTCCAATTATGCCCCTTAGAAGTAGGTGTCATTTGTACAAAGTATAATTGTACTTACCTCATTAATTGCCTATAAATTTGAACAAGTCAGTAGGTAAATTGAGAAATGTAAAATTATAGTTAAGTTCAATTTTAGAAAGAAAACACTATTTCAGGACTAACGAAAAATGAAAATAAGATAAGTAAAATAGGATGGATGATGAAGTGTTTAAAAAAGTTATGCAATTTAGTTATAGCATATGAATTCATATGCAATTTTAATTTTACATTAGATTTTGAAAATTTTCTACTTATAATACCAAACCTAGTGCAAAATTTGATCATTAAAAACTTATAAATTTTACTTAAAAGAGTTATATATTCTCGCGACGGAAAGAGCGATCGTCGCACGTTCCGTCGCCAAACTCAAATGTGAAATCTATCTTTGCACCAAACATATTCGTGACGGAATCGATTCCATTGTCTCATTCTGTTGTCAAAATAAACTTTACTAAAAAAATTAAATATTTTAGTAACGAAAATAATGATCATCGCAAGTTCCATCGCAGACCTCAAACGTCAAATCTATCTTTGCACCAAGCATCGCAACAAAATTAATTTTCGTTGCTAATTCCATCGCCGTAGCGCGATGGATATGTGGGGCATTGCATTTTTCGTCGCCAATGTGCTAACATATTGGCGACGGAATCGATTATGTCGTCTCATTTTGTAGCGAAAATAAATTTTACTTAAAAAATTAAATATTTTAGTAATGGAAAGAACGATCGTCGCAAGTTCCGTCACCAACCTCAAACGTCAAATTTATCTTTGCACCAAACATCGCAACAGAATTAATTTTCGTTGTTGATTTCATCGCCGTAGCGCGACGAAAATGTTGGGCGTCGCATTTTCTATCGCCAATGTGTTACCATATTGGCGACGGAATCGAGTCTGTTGTCTCATTATGTAGCGAAAATAAACTTTAATTCAAATTTTAAATATTTTCGCGATGGAAAAAATACCGGTCGCAATTTTCGTCGTCAGCCTCCGTCGTCAATTCCTTGGTGCAAAGATTAATGGGAATATTTTCCACTTTGCGACAAAATATCACAACGGAATTTATTCTCGTCGCCGATTCTGTCACAAAACCGCGACAGAACCATCAGTCGTTGCCTTTTCCATCGCCATTGTGGTGACAGGACTTAGTTCCGTCGCAAAATTCGTCGCCAAAATGTGGGCGCCAAAATTTTCTATTTTTTTTCTCATTTTGCGCCAAAAATCACTATGGAATTGAATTCCGTTGCCATTTCCGATGCAAAATCATGACGGAACACGTTCCGTTGCAAAAACCGTCGCAAATCGACAACGGATTACATTCCGTCGCGATGTTTCCGTCGTAATTCATGATTTTTCTTGTAGTGATATCTTGTAGAATTTTCTAAAGATAATTGCCTAATCAAAAATGAGCTCACAAATGAGATTATTTTATCTGGAAAACGGCGAAAGAATATGTATGTTGTTGATTGGAGCACTAGCAAAGATTCAGTGTGCTTAATGGCCAGAAATTCGAATGAAGCTAATTGGGAATGGCACAGAAAGCTCAACCACTTAAACTTCAAGACCATCAATCAGCTTGCAAAAAAGAATCTAGTAGAAGGCTTGCCAGATATTATCTTCAAGAAGGACCAAGTGTGTGATGCATGCCAACGCGGAAAGCAAATCAAATCATCATTCAAATCAAAGACACACGAGTCAACGTCAAGACCGCTAAGCTTACTACATATGGACTTATTTGGACCGGTTGATCCAATAAGTGTAAGTGGTAAGAAATATACTCTCGTTGTTGTTGATGATTTTTCCAGGTACACTTGGACCGTGTTTCTCAAGAAGAAAAATGAAGTTGAGCAAGTTCTACTGAAGCTGTTGAAGCAACTACAAAATGAGAAAGAATTGCAAATATCAAAAATACGAACGGATCGTGGAACCGAGTGCGTGAATGGAGTTATACAAGCTTTTTGCAATTCACATGGAATTTCTCATCAATTATCTGCCGCAAGAACACCACAACAAAACGGTGTTGCCGAAAGAAGAAACAGGACACTCAAAGAAGCCGCACGAGTGATGATTAGTGCTGTCGGTCTCCCGAAACGATATTGGGCGGAAGCTATCAACACTGCTTGTTACACGCAAAATCGAAGCATGATCCATAAGCAGTACAAGAAGACGCCATATGAGCTTTATAAAGGGAGAAAACCAAATATTGGTTATTTTCATATTTTTGGATGCAAATGTTTTATTCATATTAATGATAAATTGCATCTAAAAGCTTTTGATGAGCGTGCAGATGAAGGAATTTTTCTAGGATATTCGACTACCAGCAAGGCGTTCAGAGTTTTGAATAAAAGATCAATGGTGGTTGAAGAATCCATACACGTGGTATTTGATGAAAAATCACAGATCAAAAATGATGCACTGGACGAAGAAATTACACAAAATGGTAACAAGTGTCATATTGATTTTTGTGATACTAATGATACGTGTGAAGATAATGTTTTGCAGGGAATGGATGAGTTGGAAATTAATTCTCTAGAAAATCCCATCCCTCATCTAGAAGAAGTTGGAAATTCTTTTAATAATAATTTTGGGAGTAATGCCTCACGTGAGAATGAGGACGCAGTGCAAGTTGGTGATCCAATTAGTGATCAAGTTACTGGTGAAGTTGGTGGTCAATTACAAAATGAATTAAATGTGTAAATTCGAACCAACTCTCCCAGTACACAACAAATGGATCCACCCAGTACCATGCACCCATTTGAACCAGATTTAAGATGGCTCAAAAATCACCCTCCAGAATTAATTATTGGGAATATTCATGAAGGCGTGAAAACAAGATCATCTACCATGGAAGCATTGTTCACATGTTATCTATCTCAGATTGAACCAAAAGAAATTGACAAAGCTCTCAATGATCCGGATTGGATAAACGCTATGCAAGAGGAGCTCGATCAATTCAAAAGAAATGATGTTTGGGAACTTGTTCCAAGACCGGCGAACCACAATGTTGTAGGAAACAAATGGGTCTTCCGGAACAAAGCAAACGAAGAAGGCGTGATTGTTAGGAATAAAGCAAGGCTCGTTGCAAAAGGATACTCTCAAGAAGAAGGAATAGATTTTGATGAAACTTTTGCACCGGTGGCTCGACTTGAAGCAATCAGAATTTTCCTAGCCTACGCCGCACACAAAGATTTCACCGTTTATCAAATGGACGTGAAAAGTGCATTCTTGAATGGTCTACTCGAAGAAGAAGTTTATGTCGAACAACCCCCAGGTTTTGAGGTAAAAGGCGAAGGTGATAAAGTCTACAAACTTAAAAAGGCATTGTATGGGTTGAAACAAGCACCTCGAGCTTGGCATGATACTTTGTCAATGTTCTTGATAAGCTGTGGATTCACCAAAGGCCTTGTTGACAAAACTCTATTTAGAATTCAAGATGGTGATCATATTTTATTAGTGCAAATATATGTTGATGATATTATTTTTGGAAGCACTAACAATTCTTTGTGTGAGAAATTTTCGAAGCTTATGCAGAATAAATTAGAAATGAGCATGATGGGTGAATTGAATTACTTCTTGGGCTTACAAGTCAAACAACTGAAAGAAGGAGTATTCATCATTCAAGCAAAGTACACTCGCGACTTGATAAAGAAGTTTGGCCTTGATGGAAAATCATCGATCAAAATTCCAATGAGCACATCAACAAGGCTAGACAAAGATGAAGATGGAAAAGATGTCGATCAAACAAAATATAGAGGAATGATTGGTTCACTTCTATATCTTATTGCAAGCAGGCTGGACATTTCTTATGCTGTGGGCGTGTGTGCAAGATTTCAAGCAAATCCAAAAGAAAGCCACCTCACCGCAACAAAGAAGATCATACGATATTTGAAAGGCACAATCAATGTTGGATTGTGGTATCCAAAAGGTACAGATTTTACTCTAACGGGTTTTTCAGATGCGGATTTTGCAGGTTGCAAAATAGACAGAAAGAGCACTTCCGGGACATGCCAATTCTTGGGGGGAAGGCTTGTTTCTTGGTTCAGCAAAAAGCAAAATTCCATCGCAACTAGTACCGCCGAGGCCGAATATATTGCTGCAGGAAGTTGTTGTGCGCAAATTTTGTGGATGAAGCAACAATTGAAGGATTACGGAGTTAATTTTGATGACGTTAGTATTTATTGTGATAATACTAGTGCAATCGTTATCACTCACAATCCGGTGCTTCACTCTAGAACCAAACATATCGACATTCGACATCATTTTATAAGGGTTCACGTTGAAAAGAAAAATCTGAAGATCGAATATATCCCTATGGAAAACCAAGTTGCTGATATTCTCACGAAGCCTTTATGCGAAACGAGATTTTCTACCTTAAGGCACGAGTTGGGAATGATCGAAATGAGCTAAGTATCACTGGACTTAATCTCTCTATTTAAGATTGATACCTGTGCTCAAAATAAATTGTTTTATATGAATAAATTGTTTTATGTGTTTATATGCATATTTTTACTCGAAATTTTTATGTGATAAAATTGCAATATGTGTTAGGATCTTATTTGTGTATTTGCATGTGTTATTTAACGTGAGATCATATGCCATGCAAATTAATTTGATAAAATATGCAATTCGTGATTTATTTGATAATTTGTTTAAAATTGCATGTTTTAATGTGTTAATCAGTTTTTGAGTATGTGTTCATGTTTCTGTAAATTAACTAACTTGTTTGCATGAACAATTTGCTCTAAAAATGATTTACCGTGTTTGTTTAATAATGTATATGTGTTATGTGCAAAATGTGATTTAAAGTGATAATTATATATATGTCTTCGTGTATATACAGTATATGTGATATAATTTGCTATAAAATGTCTTAGAAATCTAGAAGTTAATATTTTTGTTAGTTTCTAAAATATTTTGGAATCTGATTAATGTTTTTTTTTATAAAGCTGTTTCTAATTATAATTTAGGAATATGTGTGTTAATTTTGTTAGTTTCCAAAATGTGTTTAATTTTTTATTGGAAATTACCGTGTATAAGTTTAATATAATTGGTATGTGTAATTAATTATTTGTGGAGTAGTTTTTGCTACTAACGAGATGTTTGAGTGTTATTATGTTTGTGGTACACGAATTTGAGAAGGAAATCAGGAGATAAAGGAGGAAAATTTAGAGTATAATTGGGCATCAAACCTCCACCCATAAACTCCTACCCTTTCTAAACCTCCCCCCATAATCCTCTCCTAAATCAAATCTTTCCAAACTGATATTCTCTCTCTCTCAAACCGGCACCCCATACCTTCTCTCAGCTTAATAATATCAATCGTCTCCCATAGAGCAATTAAAACCTAACCCCTCATTAAACTCTCTCCTCTAAACCGTTGCCCATCAAATCTCTTCCCATCCACCGCCATCTTAGCCAATGAGAAGTCTTGCCGCTATCCACCACATCCGTAAACTCTAAACGACGGCAAGAAGAATTAACTCTCCATCGGCAAGTGAACCGATTACACTCCTGACCGCCCTATATATTGGGAGACAGCCGAGACATACCTGTTGTGGAAGATTTTGTTGTTTGAATTTTTGCAGGTGCAAGATGGTGTCCAGCGAGTCTCAGGAGAACGAGGTGAGGAAGGAAACTCAGAGAACTTGGGAGAAAGTTCTCAAACAACCTCGAAGGGCAACACGCACAGACGGACGAAAAATGGCAGGAGAAACACCAAGCAACCCTCTGGTGTTAATATCTGATGAAAGGGAGCAAGAGAAGGAGTCGCCACAAATTCAAGCAGTTGCAGAATCACCACCGCGTGAACCGGGCTTTATCTATGAAGAAAATGATGGTGCCAAGAAACCATTGGCAGAACAAGACCGAGTGGAAGGGTCTGAGCCTCCATTCATGAAGTTCTCTCCGGTTGTTCAACCTGACATATATGCTGAAATTCTGAATATGAGCAATTCAGAATATCTCCAGTATTTAAAACAACTAACTTTTCGACCGGTTCTACCTCCTCCCGGTTTCAGTTTTGATGGGCTCTATCAACCTCCTCCCCCACTAGAGCCTCTCCCGAAGTTTCCACCAAGTCTGCCAGTTCTTGCACCGCTGCCACAAGAAATCCCTGCTCCTCCACCGCCTCCTCAGCAGATGCCTCTCAACCCGTTCATCCGTCCTCGAGTGGACTTTACTAGGTTTTTTAATCAAACCTATTCATCTTCAAGCTCAAACGGGTCGATGTTCGAAGAAAGTGAGTCCAGTGGTGACTCAGGACCGGGATATGCTCCTTCACCACCAGGAGGCTATGACTCAGAAGACTGCATGAGTACGGGCTTTTCTGCCTGTTGAAGAGTTATGCTATCTCTCTCTCTCTCTCCTTCTCTGTAAGAAGGAGATAAATAAAATTTTATGGAAGTTTTTGCTACTGATTTTGTCTATCTCTATTTTCTCTCTGTCTCTCTCTCCTACAAAATGAAAAATCCCTACGTATATAAAAAGATCAAAAGTTTCGTAGCCAAAAAGACACACAAAAAATATATGAATAAAAATAAAATAAAAAGGAATTAAAAAAAATTTTATGGCTACAAAAGAGATAAAAGAAGAAAAGAATTAAGAGGAGAAGTGTCAGTACGAGAAGAAATACGAGAAGTGTCAGAAGAAAGAAGAAGAGATATACCAGTGGAAGTTGCAGTAGAAGTTGCTGCTGAGAATAGACTACAAATCACAAAGGATTTATCCAGTGTATTTCAGGTACACCATACCGAGTCTACCATGCCTACCGTGGACCCTGTTCTAGAAAATGAAGATATATTTGCAGACAACTACACAAGAACAGAAGTCTTAGAAGAACAAGTTGGTGATCTCAATCAAGAAGCCGAATCACCTGAATAAGAAGGGATGCAACTTATTGATACAGTTGTTCTCACAGATCTGAATAGAAGTCCATTCGGATCCCCTCAAAACTTTGTGCAGATGAATGATCAAGATGATGACATATTTTCATCCTTATTTGCCAAAGTAGCCGAATCCAGTGATGTTGTTTGTCAAACAATTGGAGAAAAGATTGTTGAACAAAATCAAAAGATGGATCAACAACACACGGATACACGAGTCAATCTGAAGGAATTAATGGAGCCTCAAAACATTTTGAAGACCCAGATTGACAAAGCAGAAAGAATTTTGAAAGGAGAATTGACAAAAGGCTTACTTGAAGTGATTCAGCTCATGAAGAAGGAACGTGAAGCAGCTGAAAAGATTCACAACGAACGTCACTGGAGACAGATCAAAGCGATTCAAGATCAAGAAAGCCGAATCAACAAACTTGAAGCTGAACTCGCAGTTACAACAAACAAGCTTGACAACGTGCAAACCGTTTCCATTGAAACACACAACAGTGTTGAAACTGTGAAGGCAAATCAAGACCGAGATTTTAAGACCGTTGCATTTTTGGTTGATAACGCCAAAAGGGGGGAAAAAATTCTCAGTCACATGGCTTTGCAACAACAAGAATTTATTCTTGGAAGTCAACAAAAGCCAGTAATGTCTACTCAAGGTAGAGGCCGAAGCCGCGGACAATCCTCACAAGGACCATCTCAGATTGGTTTTGCTCAGTTCGCGAATCCTAGTCTTGGTACGAGTACATCGAAGGTTGCTGAACAGCGTGGCTGGTTCGAATGCTCTAAGGGTACCGCCACTCAGACAACAATATGGACTAAGGAAAATCTACCAAGCATGATCAAGAAATGGCCTGCAGCCGATCAAGCCCAATGGATCTCGGAGAAGAATAAAGAAGAAGAAGGCAAAAGGAAAAGAACCGAGATGTGGTATGAACTAAGAGATTTCACCGGAAATATGGGCATGAATCTTGGAGAAGAAAGAAGCTTCGAAGAATGTGTCTTATGGTGGGAAAACGGAGTTCTTCCGGGCAACAATATCAAAGAAGCTTATGGACATTATATGGCCGGACAGCTTACAAAGAAATTTCAGAATGCAAAGTTCAAAGATGATTTCTTCAAGCTCAGAGAACATGTCAAGGAAATTTTGAAGAAAGACTCTGGTGTGAAGAAACCCAGAAGGTAATCTGAAAATTCTCTTGAGCTGATATTTTCTCTATTTTCGAACCTCTGTTGCGTTTTTCTCTATAAATTCGAAATATAACAATAATTATTTCCCATGGTCTATTTTGAGTCTTTAATATTATTTGTTTAATGTAATTAGACTTTCGTGAATTAAAAGACAAGAAATATGTCAAACGCACGACAAAATTAAAAATTGATGATGAAAATAAAAAAATAATTCAAGATGCGTTTAGGAGCTTGTCTAAAAATTTAATTCACAAGTTTCTTTTGATTGTGTCTAGAAAACCATCTGTTAAACTCATCTTGGCTTTGTCAAATAAAATTGAGCAAAAAGATTATTTTTCAAAGACTTAAAGCCAATGACTGAGTATAGGTTTTGGCATTATCAAAAGGGGGAAATTGTTAGGAATAAAGTGTAATGGTTTTGATATGCCAGATTTGTACTTGTAGATCCCCCAATTTTGTTTTATAGGTCTAGTAGAGTCTTAGACCATGATCGGGAAATTATTTAATTATGAAAAGAGAAAAACAGAGGAAGATGCATGAAAATAGAAGAAGAAGATATAAAGCCGAAAATCAAGAATTTGTCTGGAGAAAATGACAAATTGAAGAAGAAGATGAATGATACAATAATTCACGTCAATGCTACTCAAAGAAGATATCCCAGAAGAATTTTCGTGAAGAAAATTAATGTTGGAAGAATGCAAGAAATTGACTTGGAGATCAAGCATCTATGGAAAGAAAGGAGTACATCAAATATGTTTGGAGATTTAATCAAAAGTTGTATGGATGAAGTGGATGATGCTTGATATATTATGTGAAATTTCTCAAGTTCGAAACTCACCATCAACAATTTTATAAGGTAAAATTTGAGAAGCCAAATTAAATTAATCTGATGGAGTTGGGCGCTAGTTTAAGCTTTGGGCGCCGATTACAAGTGGAAATTGGGAAGCAATTTCACTTGGGTGGCAATTGAGATGCAATTTCACTTGCTAGTTCGAAGCAATTGAGATTGGGAGCCAGTTTCAGAGAAATTGAAATTGGGAGCAAGTTTTGGGTAGATGCAATTTCACTTGATGCAATTTCACTTGCTAGTTCGAAGCAATTGAGATTGGGAGCCAGTTTCAGAGAAATTGAAATTGGGAGCAAGTTTCAGCCAATGTAGAAAAATTGAAATTGGGAGCAAGTTTCAGCCAATGTAGAATTGAAATTGGGAGCCAATTGAGGTTGTAGTATGGGATGCAATTTCAAGTTGGGGCCCGATTCAAAGAATAATTCAAGATGGGAGCCAATGTAGAGCCAATTGAGGTTGTAGTATGGGATGCAATTTCAAGTTGGGGCCCGATTCAAAGAATAATTCAAGATGGGAGCCAATGTAGAGCCAATTGAGGTTGTAGTATGGGATGCAATTTCAAGTTGGGGACCGATTCAAAGAATAATTCAAGATGGGAGCCAATGTAGAATTGAAATTGGGAGCCAATTGAGGTTGTAGTATGGGATGCAATTTCAAGTTGGGGACCGATTCAAAGAAGACATGGAGATCAAATTGAATTGAGATGAAATTCAATACCAGGAGAAGTCTGGGAGCCAATTTCGAAGTCAAAGTCAACAATTCAAATTGGGAAGCAATTGAAAGCACCAGGAGCAGTTTGGGAGCCAATTGCAAGTCAAAGTCAATTGGGAGCCAATTACAATGCAGAAATTCAAATTGGGTGGAAGTTCAAAGCCAGTTTGAAGTCTGAGAACACCCAGACGTGAGAATGAAGAAGATGAAGATGAACTTACAGTGAAAATATTCTCACAAGGAAAAATACTAGTTTAACTAGTATGGGATTAAATTGATGAATATTTTTAAATCCCAAAGATACAAAGACCACTTCAGAGCTAATCAGAGAAGCCGTTCTACACCCAAATATTCCCACTCAAACGTTAAACTAGAGGAATATCAGATGAAGTTTGGGAGCTCATTTACATGGAGATGAAGCTCTAACAACGGCTAGCTTATCCTTTCTGACATCTTTGCAGAAGATAAGATAAGATCTCTGACAAAAAGATACAAGATTTCAAAAATGAGAGCGTCTCTTTCCAACGGACAGATTCTCATTACCAGCTATAAAAAGATGAAGATATGAAGACTTGAAGATCACGAACTCACGAACAAGAGAGCAGACAATTTGAATCCATCAAAGGGATCGAATAGAGCAATTAAGCTTGAAAGAACATAGAGCAAAAATTCTCTTTTGGTACAGAGCATACCAAAAAATCTTCAAGTGAGAAGTGAGAAAAGAAAAAGAACTCAGAGAGCTTCAAAAGAGAAATATTCTGAGAGTTCTTAAACAGAGCAAAGGAGAGCAAAAATAACAAGTGCTTTACTTGATATATTCACAGAGAGAAAACACTCAGAGCTATCAAGAGAAATCATTCCAGAGTGTTTATCTTCATCAAAGAGACATGCGCATCATTGAAGATCATCCACAGAGTCTCAGAAGTTTGAAGCAAGACAACACTTGTTTTGGAGCAAAACAAGAGAAGGGAGGAAAGTAGCACGGAGCTGTGAAATCCTGGATTGTCACACGGAGCTGTGAGATCCGAAGCAGCAGTGTCAGAGGCACTGGGCGTGATTGGTGTGGGCTTGGTGATCAAAGCACCAGATCACGGGATACGTTTCTACCGGAGTGTGGAAGACGGGGGGAAAGTAACGCGGAGTCGTGAAATCCTGGGATAGTAGCGCGGCGACGTGAAACCCGAAGCAGCAGTGTGGTGTCACTGGGCGTGATTAGTGCGGGCTTGGTGATCAAAGCACTAGATCACGAAATTCATTGTATCTTGGAACCAAGAAGTGGTGGATATAGTGAATTGGCTCTTGGAGAAAACCTCGCGAACCACTATAATTGTCTTGTGTTCTTTACTGCTTTCTTTACTTACCGCTCTTTACATATTCGCTCTACACGAGATATACTGCTCACACAATCTCACACACACTTTATGTTTATTTATTTCCGCTGTGCACCATACTCTAACAATCTAGTTAAGAGTTTTGGTTTATCTGTGGCTTAGCAATTGTTGTGCTGTGCGAAAAAGTTTGAAAGTCTATTCACCCCCCCCCCCCCCCCCCCCCTCTAGACTTTCACCTTACCTCTTTTGGGACCAACATACTCTTATGCAATCTAGTGCAACAATATAATACACTCATACTCTTATGCAATCTCGTGCAACAATATAATCATACTCTTATGCAATCTAGTCTAATGATACACTCATCCTCTTATGCAATCTAGTGCAACAATATACTCATATTCATATGCAATCTAGTGTAATCATACACTCATACTCTTATGCAATCTAGTGCAATAATATAATCATATTCATATGCAATCTAGTGTAATAATACAATCATACACTCATATATAAAATAGAGTACTTTATGTCGAGGTTTGTTTGTTACTTCCTCGAGTCTTTCTTGACTCTCTTTCTTTCTATCGAGTCTGTATCGACTCTCATAATCGAGTCTCTGTTGACTCTCTTTCTTGAGTCTCTGTTGACTCTCTTTCTTTCTCTTATACTTGTACACGGCTTAGGGTTTCACAGAAGTGTGACTTACCCCATCGGGAACAGCATAATTTCGACCCAATATCTCCTACCGTCTACGGAACCAATCTCGTGGTTCAAACTCTTTGGAATCAGGTATCGAACTAATAGTGTGCACACCCCCTAACCATGATTCCAAGCCTGGTGGGAAGTTTCCAACCTCGTAACGTGGGAATACGCCGCGTTACATACTCTGTGACCGCAATGTCCATAAATATCTCCCGAGAAGAACATAGGCCAAATGGTATCCTCCAAAACCTCACCGATATAGATAATACATAAATATATCTCTCATGCATCAATCTCATACATGCAACAATTCTACTACTTCTCAATGTATCAAATAATGCTGTACCACATGCTTATGGTTTTTGAAAGTATTCTTGAGCTCACGTTGGCCCTTTATGCATTTTTGAAATATGACTCATGTGAAATGTCAAATGCTCCATAACATGCTTCTAAATCATGTATAAACTAACATGAAGTATTCAAAGATACATCATCATGCTCGGTTTGTAAAAATAGCAATTTCTATACATCTCTTTCAACAAGTATGCTTCTATTCTCATGGATCAAAGAATACAATTTAATCATGCTTCCTTAATAAGAACATTATTTGATCACAAATTCAACAATTTCTCAAATACAGAGAGTTAGGCGAAATATGCACTGTGTCATATTTCTTCACAAAATCATTCATAGCATACTCGATTTTAATCCAAATTCAACGAAGTCAAAGCCAAAACGTGCGTCAAGACGGTCCCGAAGAGCCGAGCCACAAGGGCTCGTAACACTCAGTCCGAAACGACACGTAGCTGAGCCACAAGGGCCCGGCCCCTGCAAAAAATCTAATCAGAACATCACTCAGGGACTTGGGGCGGGACTCATCATGGTCCGCCCCTATAGACCCGCTACTACGCCGGGACTAGGTGACGACCCTCTTCTAGGGCCGTGCCCTAGTCCCGTGGTGGCACGGCTCTAGCCGGAGGCCCTTCTAATGGGCTGCGGCTAGGGCCGCCACTCTGGTCTGGTGCACACTGTGTTGTGCACCAGATAGCTTTTCATATGCAAAATCTTGTCCAAACATGTCCAAAACAATCTAAACAACTCATAAACACATATCAAAGCATTTCTAAGCATAAACACATCAAAAACTTATAGTTTCTACTCATTTATACTCAAATCTAGGCTTCACATAGCCAAATTTAAAGAGGAATCCATAGGGTTATACCTCTTGTAGACCTCTCCTTCTAGCTTGGATCTCTTCTTCCTCTTGGTTAAGCTTGAGCCTCCTTCACCACCTACACTTTCCAACACACCTTCTATCATTAGCCTAAAACCTTAAAGACTAAAGAAACTTGAAGAAAAATGAAGCTAGAAAGGAGGATGAACAATGCTTACTAAGTTGGAGTTTTTCTCCTTGGATGTTGGCAGACAAAAGTGAGGAAGAGGCAATGAAAATGAGATCATGAAAATGTGATGGAATGAAGGGTTTATATAGGGTCAAAAACTCTAGGATGATATACAATGATTGGTTGAGGGCAAAGGGGTAATTTCCCCAAGCAAAAAGATGACTTTATAAGGGATTTTTGGATGTCTTGTGGTCCACCATGTATCATGAACCATAGGCTAAAAATGATATTTCTTTATTACCTTGGGGTGGAAAGTGAATTTTTCCAAAAACCATATGGATGAACACTTGTTCAAAATTCCCTTTTAAATTCTCCCGGTCTCACTCGGATAAAATTCTCGATTTAAATCTTGGTACGCGAAGTACCTGATAACTTGGAATTTTCGAAAGAAATACTCTTCTTCGATGTCGAATTGATTTCAAAATGTGACGAAATTTTTTTTTTCACACACCGATTGATTGCAAAAATTTTTAATGGAGTCAAAAAGCTATTTTGAATTTTCTTAATACCGGATTTATAAATTGAAATTTTGTGTTGTTACACCTATAATCCAAATTCATCAAGGAACCAGCCAGGTTTTTCATGGAGTAATCTAATGGGGACTGCAAATCCCCAACATTTTGTTAATAGAGGTCCACCAGGTTTCCAAGGGCAACATTCCAAGGTATGCAATCTCAACCTAGACCTCCACTACCCACTCTGGAGGCCCCACCACAACCAAACTTGGAGGCTATGATGAGTATATGGCTCAAGTCCCAGCTGCAAAGCGGAGAAAGGATCAAACAAGTGATTGAGAGGTTGGATCAATTGAGTGCCCACAATAAGATGCTAGAGAATCAACTTGCCAATCAAGCCTCTACATCTTGCACCAAAGTCATTGGAAAGTTGCCCGCTTGCCCCGAAAATCCTAGAGAACATGTCAATGCAATTGTTACAAAGAGTAGCAAGGTACTTGGAGAACCATCTCTTCCAATCAAAACATCAACTCCAAATAAAATTGTTGATGTGGAGATTGAGGAGAAACTTGAGGGGGAAGAAATTGAGCCAGCTGTTGTGAAGAATAATCCACAAGTTCATGATGAGGTAGAGAAGCCCGTGAGAAGGTATGAACCACCGTTGTCCTTTCCTCAAAAATTTCAAAAGCAAGTAAAAGAGAGTAGGTGGAAAAAGATTTTGGAGGTAGTTGAGAGTTTGAAAGATTCAATTTCTTTAATTGATTATTTGCTTTCACAAGTTCCATCCTACGAAAAAATTTTGAGAGATATTCTTGCTAAGAAAAGAAAATTTGGGGATAATGAGATGGTGGCTATGGCACAAGAGTATAGGGCCTTGGCACGTAGTGAAAGTATGAGCATTTTGAAGCATAGAGATCCGGGAAGTTTCACAATCTCATGTTTTATTGGAGGCCATATTATCAAAAGATCCCTTTGTGATCTTGGAGCTAGTGTTAATGTTAAGCCTCTATCACTTTGCAAAAAGTTGAATTTGGGAGAACCTAAACTGGCACAACTTACATTGACATTTGCTGATCAGTCTACTATTAGCCCTATTGGAATTCTTGAAGATGTCCTAGTCCGTGTGGACAAGTATTTTGTGCCTTGCGACTTCATTGTGATTGATGCCCCAGAGAATCCTGATGTTCCAATCATTTTGGAGAGACCTTTGATTTCTTGGCCAAAACTGGAGCAATAATTGATGCAAGGAAGGGGTCCATGATTTTTAACTCTGGAGAGGAAAAAGTGAAATTTACTATTATTAATGAGCCAAATTCCACTGGTGTTGCAAATTGTTCTATGATTCATAAAAAGTTCTTTGGCATGACATTTGAGGAGCAAGTAAAGTGGAACAACTTCTTTGGTGAAGCGGTAAACCTTGTGGATCCACTGGAATGAGCACTCCATAATGAGGTTACGTCAAGCTAGCGACGTTAGACTTAGCGCTTCATGGGAGGCACCCCATGTTATCTTTTATATTGCTTTTTATTTTTTTCTATTATTTTCGTCTAGTTAGTCTTTTATTTAGCATATTTTAGTTCGTGTTGTTTTATTGCTTTTTACCTTTCTCTTTTCTCTTGTTCTCCTTTTCTCTTGTTCTCCTTTTCTCTTGTTTTGCATAAGGGATGATGCAAATTTTGAAGTGTGGAGGAGGAGCCAAAAATTTGGAGTAACTTTCAAAAAATTTTCTTGGATGACTCAGGCTCTTTTGGTTAATAAGTTATTTGTCATAGCATGCAGTTACAATTTCTATCTCTTGTGGGTTTGTAGTTTGTTTTGGTGGTACTTGTTGCAATTCAATTTGTGATTGATAATTTGAGGTGTAACACATAATTGATCTATTCTCTTGTCAATAGCTTTGTTAACAACTCATTAATTGGATTAATTCTTGATTTTGTGGGTTACGCATTACTAGTGAAGGCTTATGTGAGATTCCGGTCATGGGTGTTTTGCTAGAACTTGCGTCATTACTCCCTAAGTGAAGTCTAAGTTTTGCGTATTTTGAAGTGATTTAGACCATTTTTGTTTAGCCCATAGCCTTTAAGCCTACCCTTATATATGTTATTACCTCTTGTGTCCCCTTTGAGCTTGTTGTTTGTTTAAATAAGTGCTAGCACTTATCCCCTATTTTGATTGTTTTTCTTTGTTTTAACCCGCATCAAAACAATTAGCCTTTAGCCAAATGTTTTTCCTTCCACCCTTGAGAGAATGAAGCTTTTATCTTTAAAATTCTTGTTGAAGAAATTCTTTTGGAGCTGGTATCTAAAATGCAATATCTATATGAATATCTAAGTGTGGAGGTCTTGATCATACAGGCACTGGGGGGCCCTGTTGTATGAGGCCTGTACGGCTGTGCTTAGCTCATACAGGCACCCAAAATAGTAAAATAATTTTAAAGTGTCTAAGAATAATAACCGAAATAAAATACAACATATATTTTACTAAGTGTTGTATCCTTAAATCAATTTATTTTAAATTATCACATCATATTATTAAATCCAAATTACATTGGAGTTATTTTATTAAATTTTCCTCAAGACTATTTCTAGTATCCAAATCCTTGCTTTCTAATTTTATTTCATTCCTTTGGCTAATATCATCCGATCCTAAACCCATTCTTTGATTATTATATTCAGCATTTGAGCTTTATAGTTTCCTAATCCTAATATGCATATGGTACACACAATTACACCATTTCCTAATCATATATATATATATATATATATATATATATATATATATATATATATATATATATATATATATATATATATATATATAGATTTAGGTTCTCGTGCGGGTGAGTGCTTCAGGTGCGATTGTGCGGTTTAATCTAAACCATTCATCTCGCTTTAATCAACGTCCAGGATTATCAAAGTTTAAAAAAAAAAACGCGGTGGCAATTTTGTAAATTTTGCATCTAGGTGAAAATTAAGGTGAGCGGATCTGTGATTAATGTGCATGAGTTTTGTGTTGGTACCGTTGGTAGAAAACACAAATAATAATCAAAAAATAAGATTATTATTTTCTGGAAAGAAGGGAAGAAAAGATGAAGAAATTTGGCTAGTGTTTGGTGTTGGGTTTTTGCAAGAGTCAAGTGAGCACTCTTTCCTTAAAACCTTATTTGCCACATCCCAAAGATGCTAGGAGTGTTGTGGCCTAGGCTTCCCAGGATAAAGCTTGCTAATGATTCAATGTTTGAGCACTCAAACAAGGAATCCGGCGAGCAAGACAATGGCTATGAACACAGTAGGCCAAGAAAGAGTAGAAGCAGAGAGGTTTTGAAGCTGGAAAAACGAACTTTCGTGTTCTATGTTTCTGTGTGTAAAACTCTACTGCCCAACTCCTCCTTTTATAGGGGTGAAGGATTTAATAGCTTTTAATTATGACAATTAAAAATGACATTAAAGCTGCCTTCCAACAGCTATAACAGCAGGCCACTACCTGGGAATTGAATTCAGAATTCAAAATTGGAATTAATAGACAATTAATTCCGTAACAGATGAATTCAATCCCCTCAACAGTCAGAACTTTCGGGTTCCTGACCGTTAGCGTACAGGGTTCGGTCTCAATTTTCGACCTCATCCAGTTTCGGCCCTTGCACCTCTCGTGGACTCTGTTGCACGAGAGTTGTGCTCTCGGTGCACCACTACACGAGAGTAGGTGGCTGTTGCACGACAGTTGTGCTGCACCACAACCACTCGTGCTCTCTCGTAACACGAGAGTAGGTGCTCTCGGTTCGGTTCTGGCCAAACCACCACTACACGAGAGTAGGTTGCTGTTGCACGAGAGTTGTGCTGCACCACAACCTCTCGTGCTCCCGGTTCGGTTCTGGCCGAACCAAGTAGAAAATGATACCGAAGTTTGGCATAACTTATGCCCGCAAGGCCAGCCAATTTCCGGACGACATTCGTGCCCCCAGGTGCCGGCGCACACGAGCACGAGCTCGGATCAAGCCTTTTTTCAATCTCTGCTAGTTGGAATTTGATTTGCACCCCCCTCCCCCCCGCGCGAGAGAGCATCTATGCTATACAATTCTACAAGCTTAAAAAGAGCTCTTGTATATAAGGAGGGGAAAATCTTCATTCCAAAGCAATGTGGGACAAAAGCTCACTTTTTCCCTTCATTTTCCAACTCAAATGGGTCTACTTTGAGAATCAATATCTCATTCACCCTTTATCCGTTTTGAGCGTACAATATATCAATCTCTTCGTCTCACTACGAAGTATCCGAATCCACTTTGACCCGACCCAAATCGGAAGTGGACCCCACTGATAATTGTACCACAAAATAGCCACTTAACATGCCATTTTATGCCATTTTAAGCTATTTTTTCCAACATTTTGTGCTTAATGTGCGTGTGTTTTGTGCTTAATGTGCGTGAGGTTTGTGCTTAATGTGCGTGGGGATGTGCTTAACGTGAATAGTTGTTAAAACTTAAAGTCTGTGAGTGAATACTTAAAGTGCGTGAGTTTTGTTCTTAATGTGCGTAATGTTTGTGCTTAATGTGCGTGGGTTTTGTACTTAATGTGCGTGAGTTTTGTACTTAATGTCAGTAGTTGTTGAAACTTAAAGCCTGTGAGTTAATATTTAAAGTGCGTGGGTTTTGTGCTTAATGTGCGTGAGGTTGTGCTTAATGTGTGTTGGTTTTGTACTTAAAGTGCGTGAGTTTGTGATTAAGATCTAACACTTAATTAGGTGCACCTTAGCTTATACTTCTTTGTTCCAGGCACACGTTTTTTTTTTAATGTTCATTGATTTGAGCCGTTGATCTAAATTTGATCAACTGCTCAGATTTAACCGCACAACCGCACGGGAAGCTATACCTACACCTGAACCCTTCCCTATATATATATATATATATATATATATATATGTATATATATATATATGTATACATATATATATATATATATGTATATATATATATATATACATATATATATGTATATATATATATGTATATATATATATATACATATATATATGTATATATATATATATACATATATATATATACATATATATATGTATATATATATATATATACATATATATATATATATATATATGTATACATATATATATATATACATATATATATATATATACATATATATATATATATATATATATATATATATATATATATATATATAGAGAGAGAGAGAGAGAGAGCGAGAGAGTCGAGTTCAGGTGCGGTCGTGTATTCTCGTGCGATCAGTGCGGCCGCACCAATAGTTATACAAATATGCACCAACAATGTTAGGAAATGCAGAACAAAAAATATGCACAAATTAGGTAAATATGTATCACAAAAAATGCACCATTAAGTATGAATAAAAGTACCACACAGTGTTCGGAAATGCACATTTAGGGTGTGGGAGTTATGGTGCATTTTTTTTGGGTGTGTTGTGTGATTTTTGGTGTATTTGTGCATTTTATTGTTGTGCATTTTCCTAACACTATTGATGCCTTTTATTAACACTATTGGTGTATTTTTTCAAGCGGTCGCACGACTGCACGGAAAGGCGCGACCGTATTTAATTTGAACTTTTGTCTACATATATATATATATATATATATATATATATATATATATATATATATATATATATATATATATATATATATATATGCTTCGAATCTGGTGCAACCCCTATATTAGATGAGATCATCAGATATCATGATATCCATTGATTCATTTTCCATGAATGGTTGAGATTATAAGAGATTGTGAAAGTAATTAAGGATATATTAAAATCAAAAGGATTAAATAGTAATTGTAGATATATGTTTATTTATGGATAGAATTCAATTGGAATCTTAAGCATTATATTAGGGGGATTATGAATGGAAATTGATATTTTAAATTATTCGGGACCCTATCAATGGTAATAATTAATTATATTTTGTACATCTGAACCGCACACGCCATTCCACACCCGCGCACACACCACCGTAAAATTCCCCACAATTTAAAAAAAAATCACAACAAGCCCAATACTATATCTACTACGCACTGATTATCTACTCGAAACTCAAAAGCCGATACCCAAATTAGATTCGTATATTTTTGTTTTGCTTTTGGATACGTTTCGCACACACCCGAAACTAGTAACACACAAACCAAAATGTACATGCCTGTATCAAGAAAGGCACATACCAAAACGCATAATTTTTTGAAAAAAAAAAACCAACACGCCATGGTGTACAAGCCCTGTTACAGTAAAACGCACACACCATTCCACACCTACGCACACACCATTCCACACCTACGCACACACCAATGTAAAATTCCCCATAAATTAATATTACAAATGTACAAATTATAATTAAATATTACTATTGATAGGTTCCCTAATATTCTAGTAAGATTCTATTTTAAATATAACCAAAATTAAAACCAAAATACAATTACTTATTCATCCTTGCCTTTCAAATCTCATTATTTAATTATTGTTTGACTTTCAATCATATCCATCAATTGAAACTTTATCAATGGATGAGATGGGATCTCATGTTTTCACCTGATTGGGGTGGTCTCACTGGATTCAAAACTATATATATGGATTCAAAACTATATCATATCCATCAATTGAAACTTTATCAATTGAAACTATATATATAGTGCTTCTGGTGCGAAGATGCTCCCAAGTGAAAGATGGGTTAGATCTGAACCGTTGATCAAATCTAGGTCAACTGTTCAAATCAATGAATTTTTTATTTTTTTAAAAAAAGGCGTTGTTATAAATCTGCTACTGGCGCTCACTTTAGATTTAAAGAAGACAACACCACCAAAGCTAGCCGCTCATAAACAATAAAATATGCATTTTTACTTCCTTTGATCTCTATTCTAATTACTGAAATATGATTAGAAAATGATAGTGGTGGTGTAGGTTTTGGGATTGGAAAAAAAATAAATAATAAAAAATGTGCGTCCTCAATTAAAGAAGTAAAACGTAAAAAATTTTCCACCTTAAGAAGGAAAACCACACACCTAAAGCTTTAGACCGACGCAACTTAAGAAGGAAAATAACGCACTTTAAGAAGGTAAACAACGCACCTAAAGCTTTAGGCTGACTCACCTTAAGTTTCAACAACTAACGCACATTAAGCACACAAACCACGCTCCTTAAGAATGAAAACCACGCATCATAAAAAATACATAAAGACATTTGGATATAAAGACATTTGGATGCTTGTGTTATGCTGCTACTTTATCTTCCTCACGTCACAAGATGGCACCCCGAAGTAGAAAATGTATTTTCATCGGAGTACCAGCGGGAGTTAAAGGGTACATTCTATATTATCTCATGGAATGCTCAGTATTCATATCTCGTGATGTGATTTTTTATGAAGATATCTTCCCCATGGCCAGTTTTGTAGAATCTAGCTTGCAAGAAATGGTTCCTTCTCTCCCTAGCATTCCCACAATGATGAATGAAGAACTTAGTTCACACATAACATGTGATGATCAATTTCAGGAACATGAAGAGCATATTGAGAGGTCCCCAAACTCTAAGAGTAGAATTATAGAACAGCTTTTGAGCCCTGTCACTGAGCATATTGATGATAATCACAGTATTAGTGAGAGCCTTCCAAGAAGCACTGCAGATGATGCTAACAGCACTGATACTCCCAGGTTCGACGCTCTAACAGACTACACCAGCCATACAAGAGGTTAGAAGGATATCTTTGTGACAGTGTTATCAATAACAGAACTTCCCCCCATCTCTTATCAAATGTCATGACTTATGACAATCTTGAACATCACCAAAGAAGATTCTCCATTGCTGTTGCCACAGTTATTGAGCCAAGAACATACAATCAGGCTATCAAAAACGATGATTGGAAGCAAGCTATGAATGCAGAAATTTTGGCCCTTCAAGAAAATAATACCTGGGAACTTGTTGATTTACCACCAGGGAAAGTACCCATTGGCTGGAAATGGGTCTATAAGGTGAAGCTTAAAGCGGATGACACGATTGAAAGGTACAAAGCGAGGCTCGTTGCAAAAGGGTTCACCCAACAACTTGGTATTGACTACCTTGAAACTTTCTCCCCGGTGGCTAGACTAACTACCATACGCATGTTCATCAGTGTGGCTGTGTCTAAGTCATGGCACATCCATTAAATGGATATCAACAACGCGTTTTTACATGGAGATCTCAACGAGGAAGTATACATGGTATTGCCACCCGGCTTTCAAAGTCAAAAGCCGAATCAAGTTTGCAAGCTATTATGGTCTTTATATGGATTGAAACAAGCAAGCCGGCAGTGGAATGCCAAGCTTAGTGCAGCCCTCCTTCATGCCGGATACAAGCAATTAACCGCTGATCCATCCCTTTTTACAAAAGGCAGCAGTAATAATGACTTCATCGCCTTACTTGTTTACGTCGATGACATCATTGTTGCTAGTGCAAACATGAGTCTCATTCAACATCTCAAAGACTTTCTACATTCTGTGTTCAAAATCAAAGACTTAGGACCATTGGGCTATTTCTTGGGGATCGAAGCTCAAATGGAAAAGAATGGTCTAAGCTTGTGCCAACACAAATACGCTCTGGAAATCCTAGAAGAGATTGGATTCATTAACAGCAAACCAGCAGCAACACCTTTGATCCAAGGTTTGAAATTGGTTCATAATGAAGAGATACCACTCCCAAACGCTAGCATGTATAGGAGGCTGGTTGGACGATTGTTATACCTCACTGCCACCAGACCTGACATCGCATTCGCCGTACAATAGCTAAGTCAGTTTGTAGATGCTCCTACAGACACACATCTGTCGGCTGCTCATAGAGTACTGCGTTATATTAAGCGATCACCAGGCCAGGGGTTGTTTTATCCTACCCATTCGAACTTTCACCTCAAGTCCTTCTCAGATTCCGACTGGGCAGCATGTATTGAGACGTGTAGATCAGTGACTGGATACTGCATTTTCCTGGGCTCTTTGCTTGTTTCATGGCGTTCTAAGAAGCAAGCAACGGTCTCCAGGTCAAGCTCTGAGGCAGAGTACCATGCTTTGGCAGCAACTGTATGTGAGCTTCAATGGCTCTCTTACCTGCTTCATGACTTGAAAATACCAACAACGAAACTAGCAACCCTATTTTGTGACAACAAATCAGCAGTGGCGATAACAGAGAACCACGTCTTTCACGAACGTACGAAATATATCGATATTGATTGTCATATCGTGAGAGAGAAGTTCACTCAAGGCTTTATTAAAATCATATCAGTAACTTCACAAAATCAAGTTGCCGATGGTTTCACAAAGCCTCTCCCAATTTTAGCTTTTCACCACTTCACTTCTAAGCTGGGCACGAAGGATCTATATGCCCCAGCTTACGGCGGGGGGGGGGGGGTGTCAAAGATACAAGGGCAGCATGGTCATGAGAAGTCACAAGCAGGGGCTATAGTGTAATCTTCTCCTTTCTTGTTTCTGTTGTAACCATTTCCACCCGCCATCTTCTTTGTACAAATACTCCATCTGTTCTCCTTTTACCAGTTGAATAAAATAGCATAATAATTGCAAAGAATTAATGCATGCATAATATTCTCAAGAGCCAGACCACACATAATGCATGTTAGTTCTACTTTCACCCTCTTTATAATCAAATTGTTCATGGTAGGGAGGATATCACAAATTGCCCGCCACAAAAATGTTTTCCACTTGGATGGAACCCTTAACTTCCATATAGTTGCCCATTTATCAAAAGCTCCTGGGGCATATGTATAATCACCAACCAACTTTCTGTAAGCATTCTTTACTGAATATATTCCCCTTGGGTCACCCAACCAATACCATGAGTCCTCATAATCTGGGTTCATAGGGATCATCAAAATTCTGTTCACATCTTCTAGGATAAATAGATCTGATAGGATATGTTGATCCCATGTATTTGTCTGTTGATCAATTAGTCCAGCAACGGGCGCATCTCTTAACTGTATAGGCATTTCTGTCTGTACCAACGGGCTTGGATCATCAGGCAACCAGGGATGTCCCCATATCAAAGTTGATTTTCCATTTCCCACTCTTCGCCTTACCCCAGACACAATAATATCATGTGCTGCCATAATACTCCTCCAGCAATAACTAGGGCAGTTTCCAATGGTTGCATCCACAAAAGAGGTATTCGGATAATATCGTGCCTTATAAACTCTTGCTACCAAAGTGTTTGGATTTGTTAGAAAACGCCAGCCCTGTTTTCCCAACATTGCCAAGTTAAATTTCTGTAGATCCTTAAAACCCAGGCCACCATAATTCTTGGGGACACATAGCTTATCCCGAGCTTTTCAGTGGATTTTCCTGTCCGCTCCACTGCCCCACCAGTATCTATTCATAGTTCTCTCGATGGACAACGTGACTGAGTCTGGCAAGAGAAATATACCCATTGTGAAAGTAGGCATTGCCTGTGCCACACTTTTTAGCAAGACTTCTTTACCAGCCTGTGATAACAGTTTTTTATTCCACGATTCCATCCTTTGCCTGATTTTGTCCTCTACATAAGCAAAAGCTGCCTTCTTGTTTCTTCCCACAAACGAAGGAAGACCCAGGTATTTTCCAAAATTTGGGGCTTGGTCAACCTGCAGGCAATCTGCCACCGCCAGTCTTTCAACCTCCTATGTGTTTCTGCTAAAACAGATATTAGACTTATGAAAATTTACCTTTTGACCAGATAAATTCTCATATCGATTCAGGCACTGTTTAATCACCATAGCTTCTTGCACATTAGCCCTGAAAAACAACAGACTATCATCCGCAAAAAACAGATGCGAGATTGGGGGTACCCCCTAGCAACTTTGCATCCGTGTATATAGCCCATCATCTGCGCCTTCTGTAGTAATAAAGATAGACCTTCTGCACAAATAATAAATAAATATGGGGATAAAGGATCTCCCTGTCTGAGTCCCCGAGTGGGTACTACTCGGCCACCCGTCACCCCATTCACAAGTATATTATATTCAACAGTGGTCACACAGAGCATAATCAGCTTAACCCATCGTTCATCAAATCCCATAACTACTAACATCTTCCGTATGAATTACCACTCCATTCTGTCATAGGCCTTTGCCATATCCAACTTCAAAGCCCCCCAACCTGTGGCCCCACACTGCTTCCTATTTAAAAAATGGCCAACCTCTGCAGCTACTAGGATATTATTCGTGATCAGCATACCCGGGATAAAAGCACTCTGGGATTCCGAGATCAAATCCCCTAGGAGTGGTTTCATTCTGTTAGTGATCATCTTAGCCATGATCGATAAAGTACATTCCCCAGTGCTATTGGTCTCAAATCAGCCACCGTTTCAGGCACCATTTTCTTCGGGATTAGCACAACATCTGTATCGTTTAATCCCTCTGGAAAAGTGGCATCATTCAAACAATTCACAACAAACTGAGACACATCACCCCCAACTACATCCCAAAAGTGCTGATAGAAGCCCGGATTCATTCCATCCGGCCCTGGGGCTTTTTCAGGGAACATAGAGAACATAGCAGTTTTAACTTCCTCAGGCACAAAAGGGCGCAATAATTCATTGTTTTGTTCAAGGGAAACTCGAGGGGCAAAATCATCAAATAATGGGTCCACACATTCAGAAACCCCAGAAGCAAAAATAGTTTAAAACTAATCTAAAACTACCCGATTCATAGCTTCACCCTCCACCCATACTCCCGAATCATTCATAATCCTAGCAACACAATTCTTTTTCTTTCGGGCAGAGGCATACCTGTGATAAAAACGAGTGTTAGCATCGGCACCACGGAGCCAATGCTGCTTGCACATTGCCTCCAGAACACATCCTCCTGAGCCTCTAACTGGCACAACTGGTTTTCCACATGCTGGAATTCGGTTAGTGTAGTAGGATCCCTACGACTCCTGATCTCCTCCTATCTTTTCCAAAGTCGTTTTATTTTCTCTCCAAATTTATGGAAGTGGTCACCCCCCCCCCCCCCCCCCATTTCGTCAAAGAGCCTCCACAATGCTGTTGACAATTCAAAAACCCTTGTGCTCTTCCATTCTGTCAAGCATTCTCCACCACTTCCCTACACCCATCGTCATGGAGCCAAGCCATCTCAAACTTGAAAGTTCTCGGACTTCTACCCCTACGCATGCATGCATCAATACCGAGGATTAGAGCCGAATGATCCGATTTTCGCATTATAATATTTTCAACCCCAGCATCCCTATTCATATCACACCAACCAGACGTGGCCAATACCTTGTCAAGACGTTCCTCCAACCATCCATCTGTCCCCTTACTCTTCTCCCAAGTGTACTGATGGCCTCTCATAGGCAACTGTAGCAAACCACGCATATCCAAGGTCTCCCCAAACCCGCATAGGACACTACTCGGATGCGGATTACCTCCCCTTTTTTCACGCTAATACAAAAGGTCATTGAAATCCCACACCACTACCTAGGGGAGGGGTGATCTACCACTCAAGGATCGCAACAAATCCCATGATTCTCTCCTCCTATGCCTTTCTGTGAAACCATAATAACCAGTCATCCGCCACACCAGTCCACTCGTATGGGTTACCTCCAAATCAACATAATTTTTTGAATAACTTAGCACGCGTCCCACCATTGTTTCCATCAAAAATACAAATTCCGGCTTCTTACGGGACACAAGGTCCGCTACCTCCCAAACTGTTCGTGGATTGCCCAAGCCACGACAGTTCTAACTTATGATACTCATAATGATGGGCGGGTCTGGGAACCAGAACCCGCCATACACAAGTATTTTGAAGCCTCAGACATTGTAACATCCTCTTCCCGCCCCTCCGATCTCCCACCATCCGCAATCTCCTCCCTACGCCTCTTCCCTACCCCCACCACCAACCCGTCCGCCTCCTCCCCCTTCTCCCCCTCTACTGCCTCCTCCCTCCCCGTCAACCCATCAGACAAACTTCTCCCAGTCACCTCCCTCGGCTGCCCATCCGGTGTTAACAACCAGCTCTCCCCTACTGCCCTAGGTCCACGGTGGAACCCTGCCCTCATATCCCCAGAGAACGGGTAGTCCTCGATTGCCATTGTTGATTCACGCGCATTCAAACAAAATTTATAAAGATGCCCTAACTTGCCACGGAAGAAACAAAAATTGTGTAAGTGCTCATATTTGAAAAGCACCCAACACGTCGTTTTGTCTCGCTTCATAAATCTCATTCTCGGGCGCAGGGATTTCTCCACCGATATTGCTACTCTTATACGATAAAATTCCTTCCACGGGGCACCCACAAACCTATTATCTGTAACACCCAGTGTTACGGCCTTCAATCCCGAATTAATTATTTAATTAATTACGTTAATAATAATTAAAAAGGATTTAATTTGGTTAGGATTCCCTTTAATTAATTAATGTGGTCCACCATGGGCTGTGGACCCTTGCCTAAACTAGAGTTTTAAGCCTATTAGGAATAAAGAGGGTAAACCTTTTACTAATCTGATTCTAATTAGGAATCCTAGAACTATATACCTATTAGGAATAAAGAAAGTAGGCCTTTATTATTCAGAGTATGATTAGGATTCCTGATTCTATAAATAGGGGATTAGAAAGCAATTGGAACCCACACCATAATAAATAGCACCACACAAGAATTCCCAAGAATTCCCCACCACCAAACGTAGGAGAAATCAAGAAAAAGAGATCGTAGAGAAAAGAGCCTTAATAGTCAAGGGATCTAATTAAGGCTAAGAGGTAACCCATGTCTCAACAAAACCTATTTTCCTTGCTATAATTATCTTCTTTGGCCTCCTCTCTATACTTGTGTCTTGATAAATCGTTTATGGTATTGATGATATGTTCTTGATGATTGTGAGATGATTTTATGTGTGATCTTGATGATCTTGAAGATGATAAGAGGTTCTTGATGAATATGTGATGTTCTTGATGAATCTTGATGTTTTGGCAATTAAAAGATGAACTATGATTTTATTGATTTGAATATGATTAGTGCCCTAGGTTAAAATTGGGAATTTCATATTGTGTTATTCTTGATATAATTGGGTGGGATTTCACATGTTCGGGTGTTGATTATGTTTAGAAGTCATGATAGGATATGTGCTATATGATTCTTGCTTTTGGTCCGTTAATTGCCTACGTGGTGTCATCAATTGCGTTTAAAAGTGTCTAAGCATGGTTTCAGGTTCCACAACGGATCCCGGGACGTTTATTTTGATGAAGAGTCAGTGGGGGGTAGGTGGGGGTAGGGGGACCCACCACCTACCCGCTGCCCGAGAAAGACGTCGCCGGCAGCGGGTAGCCGGCGTGTAACACCCCAGATTTTCAAGACATTTAAAACTTATAAAATAAAGGTGAAATCTCATTAAATCCCAAAACATAATACAAAAGTACGGGGTGCTATGCCACACCTGAGCTAGAGAACTCAGGTGCACAGGCTAACTAACTAATATCCTCAATAATGTAAATGCATAAGCATGGCACGCAGGGCGAAAGGGAAACTATCTACTTCTACGCTCCAAGTTCTAGCGTGCTCCAGTGAATTATTCTTCTGTGCCTGAAAGCCAAATATATCTGTTCAGCGAGAGATGCTGGTAACCCACTCCAACGCGTTGAAATACAATACATATAGTTATATACATAGATATACGAAAAGTCATTTCGAAGCATGAAGATATATCCTAAGAGACTCTAGCTTCCAAATCAGGGAACCGGCTCGACAAATAGGGGTACACACAATCAACAGTCATAATCAAGCATATACAATTCTCACATAGGGCACAGTTATAGATAAGCACAACCAATAATCACAATTAAGCATTACTAGCAAGAGCACTATGGTCACGTTTCCATAACAGTCATATCATCAATTCTTCTCATCTCATCACATAACACACTTTGTTGGCGCCACAGGACCAATCGCATGCCCATACATGAGGGTCAGCGCATATGGCTATGACACGGCCCCGCAGCACCCTGCCCCGTCTCACAATATGGAGGGGTCGATCGCAATCGACCGATGAATCGCAGCTCTATATAATATTTATATACCTGACCGGTCTTTACCAGCCTAGTTAACAGTTGAGATGGTTCTCAACCCATTCAACTGCCCGTATAGTGGACCTCAGTCCTATATAATATTTATATACCTGACCGGTCTCTACCAGCCTGGTTAACAGTTGGGATGGTTCTCAACCCATTCAACTGCCCGTATAGTGGACCTCAGTCCTATATAATATTTGTATACCTGACCGGTCTCAGTCCTATATAATAGGCACGATAGGAGGGGTCCGTTAGGACACCACGGGGGTCGGGGGAACGTCAAACGGGGAAGCCGGAAACCCGAGATAGGGTGTAAACCAGCGGGTAGCCGGTGGGTGAGGTTTCACCCGCCGGCGGCAACTAATCCGGGCAGCGGGTGCTCGGCGGGCAGCTGCCCGTTGCCGGCGATGCCCAAATAGGCCGCGGGTAGGTGGCGGGTCCCCTACCCCCCACTGACTCTTTTCATCACAAAACGCCCCGGGAACCTTCGTGGAACCCGGAACCATGCTTAGACACTTTCAAACGCGATTAATAACAACACGTGGACAATTAACGGATCAAAATCAAGAAACATACGACACATATCCTATCATGCTATTTTAAGCATAATCAACACCCAAACATGTGAATTACCGCCCAATATACCAAGAATTAATACCACACGAGCTTCACGATACAACCTAGGGTTCTAATCCCTTTTAAATCAACAAGAACACGATTCATCTTTTAATATCAAGATTTGGTAGGAAATAACACATAAACATCAAGAACATCATATAATCATCAAGAACATCACATAATCATCAAGAACATCAAGAACTCCATTTAATCATCAAGAACCTCTCAAGAACATCAAGATCACCCATGGAATCATAATACCAATTATCAAGATTATTATAACGAATCATCAATCACACAAGAATATGGGGGAAATCTTAAGAAGGGAAACATAGCTATGAAAATAGGTTTTGTTGAGACATGGGTTACCTCTTAGCCTTAATTAATTACTTGGCTATGAAGGGTCTTTCTTTAAGCTTTCTTGCTTTCTTGATTTCTTCTAAGGGAATTCTTGGAGCTCTTTGGGTGGTGAGAGATTATTGTGGTGGGAGTTCTAGGTGCCTTCTTATGTTCCCTATTTATATATTTAAGAGTCTTACATAGGGCCTAATTACCATAGGTTTGCTAACTCTATTCCTTTTAGGACTAAGGATTGGGTTTAGAGATGAGAGCCCACGGACTATGGTGGGCCTTTATCCTAATTAATTTCTGTAATTTAATTCTTTCTTTTGGGTTATTGATTAAATGATTTAATTGATTTTAGGGATCGTAACACGGGGTGTTACACTCTCCCTCCCTTAACAGGAAGCTTCGTCCCCGAAGCTTGGTCCTTGTCGAGTGACTTCTTCTTAGTTACCTGGTGTGAAAAGTTCGGGGTAGCGTTCCCTCATCGTGTCCTTGAGTTCCCATGTCACTTCCTCGGCCCCATGGTTGGTCCAGAGAACTTTCACCATTTCTATGGCTCGACGTTGTGTGTTTCTTGTCTTGGTGTCTAGGATTCTCACGGGTTTTTCTTCGTATACTAGTGACTCGTCGAGGTCCACGACCTCGGGTTGAAGCACGTGGCTTTGGTCGTGCACGTAATTCTTTAGCTAGGATATGTGGAATACGTTGTGTACTCGTTCTAGTTCAACGGGTAGCGCGAAGCGATAGGCTAGGCTCCCAACTCTTTCTATGATTTCGTAGGGGCCGATAAATCGTGGGCTGAGCTTCCCTTTTCTTCCGAATCTCATCACCCCTAGTGTGGGCGAGATTCTCAACCAGACCTTGTCCTCGGTGTTGAACTCGGCTTGTTTCCTCTTTAGGTGGGCATAGGACTTCTGGCGGTCCTGGGCAGCCTTCATCCTTTCCCGGATGTGCTTGACATTGGTGATGGTATCTTGTAGGTGTTGGGGCCTTAGTGCTATTGGGTCGACCATGTCTTCCCAACATAAGGGGGTTCTACACTTTTGTCCGTATAGAGCTTCGTAGGGCGCCATACGAATGCTCGCATGGTAGCTGTTGTTGTATGAGAATTCAATAAGGTCTAGGTGTTCCTCCCATGTCCCTTGAAACTCTAACACACAGGCTCTTAGCATGTCTTCGAGAGTCTGAATGGTTCTCTCGGTTTGGCCGTCCGTGGTGGGGTGGAAGGCAGTGCTTAGCTTTAGTTGTGTTCCCAAGGCTAATTGCAGTGATTTCCAGAATTGTGAGAGGAACCTGGAGTCTCTATCGGATACGATGTTTCGGGGGACTCCGTGGTACTTCACTACTCGGCTCAAGTAGGCTTGGGCTAGTTGTGTCATTGTCCACGTTTCCTTCATGGCGATGAATCGCGCCGTTTTGGTTAGTCGGTCTACTATGACCCAAATCTTATCCTTGCCGGTCTTCGTTGGAGGTAATCCTCCGACGAAGTCCATGGATATGGAATCCCACTTTCCTCGCGGTATCTCAAGGGGTTGTACGAGTCCCTTGGGTTTGCATCGTTCGGCCTTCACCCTTGGCAATTCAGACACCTGGCCACGAAATCCGCGATTTCCTTTTTCATGTTGGGCCACCAAAAAGACCTTTTTACGTCTTGGTATAGTTTGTCGCCCCTTGGGTGAACTGAGTATGGGGAGTTGTGTCCTTACTCCAAGATTTGTTGTTTCAAGTGGGGATGCGTTGAGGGCACGCACCACCTACCTTGGTAACGGAGACTGTCGTCTTCGTGCATTTTGAAGGGTCCTTCCTTTCCCCGGGTTAGGTCGCGGCGGATCTTATCTGGTTCCGGATCCTGCCGTTGTCCTATTTTGATTTCCTCGAAGAGTGTAGGTATGACTTATGTGTTGAGCAAGTGGACGTCGGGGTGGATTTGATCTTGCTTTATTATTTCCAAATTCAGTCTTTGGAAGTCCCTGTACAGCTGGTCCGGTAGGATCCAGGTGGTGTTGAGGGAGTGGTTAACCTTCCTGCTTAGGGCATCCGCCACAACGTTAGCTTTTCCCTCATGGTATTGGATGTCCAGGTCGTAGTCCTTTATGCGTTCTAACCATCTTCGTTGTCTCATGTTTAAGTCTTTCTGGGTGAACATGTACTTTAGGCTCTTATGGTCCGTGTAAATCTTGCATTGCACCCCATATAAGTAATGCCTCCAAATTTTTAGTGCGAACATGATAGCGGCTAGTTCGAGGTCGTGGGTGGGGTAGTTTTCTTCGTGGGTTTTGAGTTGCCTAGATGCGTAGGCTATTACTCGGCCTTTTTGCATTAGCACGCACCACAATCCCTTTTTGGATGCGTCACTGAAGACCTCGAATCCTTCCTCCCCGGAGGGGATGGCGAGTACGGGTGCCGTGGTTAGCTTATCCTTCAATTCTTGAAAGGCCGAGTTGCAGTTGTTGTCCCATCAGAAGGGGGTTTCCTTTTTCATGAGTTTGTTGAGGGGTTGGGCTATCTTGGTGAAGTCGGGTACAAACCTCCTGTAGTAGCCTGCCAAGCCTAGGAAGCTTCGGACTTCTGTGAGTG
This sequence comes from Ipomoea nil, assembly GCF_001879475.1. Classification (NCBI taxonomy): domain Eukaryota; kingdom Viridiplantae; phylum Streptophyta; class Magnoliopsida; order Solanales; family Convolvulaceae; genus Ipomoea; species Ipomoea nil. The sequence continues at coordinate 603,351 of NW_017617577.1, forward strand.
AGCTTGATGTGGTCCATTCCTTAACGGCACGGATTTTGGAGGGGTCCACCTTAATTCCTTCCTTGGTTATCACGTGGCCCAGGAAGGCCACACTGTCTTTCCAGAATTCGCATTTAGAGAACTTGGCGTATATTGGTGCTTTCTTAGAGTTTGCAGGGTTATGCGGAGGTGTCTTTCATGTTCTTCCTTGTTTCGGGAGTAAACTAGGATGTCGTCAATGAATACAATGACGAAGTCATCCAAGTGGGGTCGGAATACTCGGTTCATGAGGTCCATGAATATGGCAGGTGCGTTGGTGAGTCCGAAGGGCATTACTGCGAATTCATAGTGGCCGTAACGTGTCCGGAAAGCTGTTTTCTGAATGTCCGATTTGGCCACTTGTATTTGGTGATACCCGGATCTTAGATCGATTTTCGAAAATACCCCTGCCCCTTTAAGTTGGTCGAACAAGTCGTCGATTCGGGGAAGGGGGTACTTATTATTTATTGTGACTTGGTTAAGTTCCCTGTAATCGATACATAGGCGCATGCTTCCATCCTTCTTTTTAACAAACAACACTGGCGCTCCCCATGGGGAGGTGCTAGGGCGGATGTAGCCCTTGTCTAGTAATTCCTGTAGTTGCGTTTTCAGTTCTTTCATTTCCTTTGGTGCCAACCGGTAGGGTGGTTTAGAAATCGGGGCAGCGCCCGGTACAAGATCTATGGTGAACTCGACTTCTCTGGCTGGGGGTGCCCCGGGGATTTCGTCCGGGAAGACGTCGGTGAATTCGTTTACTACCGGAATGGTTTGTGGTTCGGGTGTTTTGGTGTTGAGGTCCTCGACCGTACATAGGAAGGCCTCGCTTCCCTTGTTTAGGTATTTCTTCATTTTCATCATGTTCACCAATTTGATCTCGGCTTCCCGGTGGGTCCCACGGTATGACACTCTCTTACCGTTTGGTCCCCGTAGGACCACTTTTTGTTCTCCGCATAGGATTTGTGCTTGGTATTTCCATAGCCAATCCATGCCCAAATCACCTGTACCCCATCCAGTTTGAATTGGATTAAGTCGCTGGGAAATTCCACCCCTTGTATGGTAACCATTACATTTTCGTACATGCGATCGCATTTTAGGATCTCGCCGGAGGCCACCTTGACCTGAAGTCGGACCTTGGTGATGGCGTTGAGGCCTTGCTGAGTGGCAAACTCAGTTGCTATAAACGAGTTGGTAGCCCCCGAGTCAAATAATATAGTGGCGGGGGTGGCGTGTACCAGGAAGGTTCCGGAGACTATGTTGCTATCTCCAATCCTGGCTTTGCTTAGAGTAAGGATTCTTCCTTGAATGGTTGGTGTTGTGCCCTGGTGAGGTGAGACGGCCCTGGGGTTTTTAGGCCCGCGGGTGGAGTTTTTGTGATTTTCTTCAGATTTCCTTTTGTACCCCAGGTGTGTCTCCCGGGGTTGGTTTGGCACTTGTTGTAGTTGGGACGCCTTGGCATAGGCCTCCCCGAGGGTTCCTATCTCTTGTGTGGCCAGGGCTTTTTGATATTCGGAGTCAAGGCCTGTTATGAATCTTTCGATCCTGATTCTCTCAGTAGGTACTAGCTCGGGGATGAGGCGAGCCAGTCGGTGGAATTGTTGGTAGTATTCCGTGATCGAGGTTGCACCTTGTTTTAGGGGGAGGAATTCTTCATATATGGTGGCTCTTAGATGGTTGGGATAGAATCGTTCTCGTAGTCGTGTTTTTAGGGATTCCCAGTTGAATCCATGGTTATGTTCACATGTGGGTCCCTCGTGAGCCCACCAGATATCGGCGTCGTGCTTGAAGTAGAAGGAGGCTATTCTTACTTGGTGGTCCTCGGGACATTTGGTTGTCTTGAATATCTTGTCAAAAGTCTCGATCCATTCCTCGAGAGTTGTAGGGTCTTCGTTCCCTGAGAAGGTGGGTGGTTGATGTGCTGAGACTTGGTGGTGGATTTCCAAGTTCTCGTTTGTTGATAAAGGTAGGGGAACAGTTGTCCTCAGTGCCTGGGCAATTTGGGCCAGGTGTTGTAGATTTTGAGTCAGGAATTCCTGAGTGGGGGGTTCTGGTGCTCCAACCTGTCTTATTTTCGGTGCCATCCTGGTGTTCATAGGTCGATGTTATTTTGCATTCTTACCTTGATGCAATAAGCGGAGGAATAAAGTGAGGGAAGGTTACGTGTAGGTCTCACAATCTCACCGCGCGTCCTAAGATTCCTGAATCCTATGTTCCTAAATACCTAGGGTTCAAGTCTAGTGTCTTAAGGTCCGGTCTTAAGAGTCTTATCCTAGGGTCAAACTTAGGCTCTGATACCAACTGTAACACCCCAGATTTTCAAGACATTTAAAACTTATGAAATAAAGGTGAAATCTCATTAAATCCCAAAACATAATACAAGAGTACGGGGTGTTATGCCACACCTGAGCTAGAGAACTCAGGTGCACAGGCTAACTAACTAATATCCTCAATAATGTAAATGCATAAGCATGCCACGCAGGCCGAAAGCCAAATATATCTATTCAGCAAGAGATGCTGGTAACCCACTCCAACACGTTGAAATACAATACATATAGTTATATACATAGATATACGAAAAGTCATTTCGAAGCATGAAGATATATCCTAAGAGACTCTAGCTTCCAAATCAGGGAACCGACTCGACAAATAGGGGTACACACAATCAACAGTCATAATAAAGCATATACAATTCTCACATAGGGCACAGTTATAGATAAGCATAACCAATAATCACAATTAAGCATTACTAGCAAGAGCCCTATGGTCACGTTTCCATAACAGTCATATCATCAATTCTTTTCATCTCATCACATAGCACATTTTGTTGGCGCCACAGGACCAATCGCATGCCCATACATGAGGGTCAGCGCATATAACTCTGACACGGCCCCGCAGCACCCTGCCCCGTCACACAATACGGAGGGGTCGATCGCAACCGACCGATGAACCGCAGCTCTATATAATATTTATATACCTGACCGGTCTTTACCAGCCTGGTTAACAGTTGGGATGGTTCTCAACCCATTCAACTGCCCGTATAGTGGACCTCAGTCCTATATAATATTTATATACCTGACCGGTCTCTACCAGCCTGGTTAACAGTTGGGATGGTTCTCAACCAATTCAACTGCCCGTATAGTGGACCTCAGTCCTATATAATATTTATATACCTTACCGGTCTCTACCAGCCTAGTTAACAGTTGGGATGGTTCTCAACCCATTCAACTGCCCGTATAGTGGACCTCAGTCCTATATAATATTTGTATACCTGACCGGTCTCTACCAGCTTGGTTAACAGTTGGGATGGTTCTCAACCCATCCAACTGCCCGTATAACCAATTTGATCGCAACCAAATTGGGGTACATGCACACATAACACATAGCAAGTACATGCAGCCCACATTAGCACACTGTGAAGGGGGAGACATCGTATAACGAAACCTATGCGTGGTCATCCACAACTAAGAATACTCCTAATGGGTTCATACTTCTTATACCTAGGTCAACAGGATACCGATTCAACCTGAATGTAATATACAATACTCATTCGACCTACGAACGGTACCCGAACATCAAACTAGACATAGGCACGATAGGAGGGGTCCGTTAGGACACCACGGGGGTCGGGGGAACGTCAAACGGGGAAGCTGGAAACCCGAGGTAGGGTGTAAACCAGCGGGTAGCCGGTGGGTGAGGGTTCACCCGCCGGCGGCAACTATTCCGGGCAGCGGGTGCCCGGCGGGCAGCTGCCCGCCCGCCGGCTGACCGCTGCCGGCGATGCCCAAATAGGCCGTGGGTAGGTGGCGGGTCCCCTACCCCCCACTAACTCTTTTCATCACAAAACACCCCGGGAACCTTCGTGGAACCCAGAACCATGCTTAGACACTTTGAAACGCGATTAATAACAACACGTGGACAATTAACGGATCAAAATCAAGAAACATACGGCACATATCCTATCATGCTATTCTAAGCATAATCAACACCCAAACATGCGAATTCCCGCCCAATATACCAAGAATTAATACCACACGAGCTTCACGATACAACCTAGGGTTCTAATCCCTTTTAAATCAACAAGAACACGATTCATCTTTTAATATCAAGATTCAGTAGGAAATAACACATAAACATCAAGAACATCATATAATCATCAAGAACATCACATAATCATCAAGAACATCAAGAACTCCATTTAATCATCAAGAACCTCTCGAGAACATCAAGATCACCCATGGAATCATAATACCAATTATCAAGATTATTATAACGAATCATAATCACACAAAAATATGGGGGAAATCCTAAGAAGGGAAACATAGCTATGAAAATAGGTTTTGTTGAGACATGGGTTACCTCTTAGCCTTAATTAATTCGTTGGCTATGAAGGGTCTTTCTTTAAGCTTTCTTGCTTTCTTGATTTCTTCTAAGGGAATTCTTGGACATCTTTGGGTGGTGAGAGATTATCGTGGTGGGAGTTCTAGGTGCCTTCTTATGTTCCCTATTTATATATTTAAGAGTCTTACTTAGGGCCTAATTACCATAGGTTTGCTAACTCTATTCCTTTTAGGACTAAGGATTGGGTTTAGAGATGAGGGCCCACGGACTATGGTGGGCCTTTATCCTAATTAATTTCTGTAATTTAATTCTTTCTTTTGGGTTATTGATTAAATGATTTAATCGATTTTAGGGATCGTAACACGGGGTGTTACACGGCGGGCAGGTGACTGCCCACCGGGCACCCGCTGCCCGGAGACCTAACGCCGGCGGGCAGCCGGCGGGTGGTCCACCACCCACCGGCTACCCGCTGGAAATTATCCCAACTCGGGACTCCGACTTCCCTGTTTGATATTTCCCCGACCTTCGTGGTGTCCCAACGGACCCCGTTTATCGTGCCTAAGTCAAGTTTGATGTTTCGGGTACCGTTCATAGGATAAAGGAGTCTTGTGTATCGCATGCTAGTTGAATTGGTATCCCGTTGGCCTAGGTGAAAGAAGTATGAACCCCTTAGGATTATTCCTAGTATGTGGATGACCACGCATAGGTTTCATTATACGTTTTCTCCCCTTCCCAATGTGTTAATGTGGGTTGCATGTGCTTGTTATGTGATATGTGTGCATGATACCCCAATTTGGTTGCGATCAAATTGGTTATTCCTGAGCTGCGGTTCAGAAGCTGGCTGCGGTCAGAATTACACTCTAGGGCTGCGGTCCACCGTTTGGTTGCGATCAAACGTTTTACATGAGCTGCGGTTCATATTCCTGGCTGCGGTCAGATGATCACTCTTGGGCAGCGGTCCAATGTTTGGTTGCGATCAAACATTATGATGAGCTGCGGTTCATCGGTCGGTTGCAATCGACCCCTTCGTGTTGCGATACGAGGCAGGGTGCTGCGGGGCCGTGTCAGAGCTATATGCGCTGACCCTCATGTATGGGCATGCGATTGGTCCTGTGGCGCCAACAAAGTGTGCTTGTGTGATGAGTTGAATGATGATATAAATGAGATGAATTGAATCCATGACTATAGGATATATGCTAGTATCTCTATATGTTTGGTTACAACTGTTGAATGTGCTTATCACATAGGATATATGCTAGTATCTTTACATACTTGGTTATAATTGTTGAATGTGCTTATCCCTATTTGTCGAGTCTATTCCGGTTTTAAAACTAGAGTTTCCTATGATATATCTTCCTGCTTCAAAATGACTTTTCTTATATATATATATATCTATCTATAATATATTTCAACGCGTTGGAGTGGGTTACCAGCATCTCTCGCTGAACAGATATATTTGGCTTTCAGGCACAGACGAGTAGATCCCAGAGCGCGCTAGAAGATCGTGGATTAGATAGATTGTTTTTCCTTTCGGCCTGCGTGCCATAATGATGTATTGAGGATATTAGTTAGTTTAGCCTGTGCATTTGAGTTCTCCAGCTCAGATGTGGCATAGCACCCCGTACACTCGTGATTAGTATTACTCTGTTTGGGATTTTATGAGAAATTACATTTATTATATAAGCTTTAAAAGTTTCGAAAATCTGGGGTGTTACATTATCCATCTTGATGAATGATCCCAATGTGTTCCCAATCTGCTCCAGAATTTTATCGGACGTATACCCCATCGGCAAAGCATGCACTTATATCCACATATCAAGTGTATCCAAGTGAACATCTTCCGGCCGAACTCCATATCCTCAATCGGACGGCACACACGCGAAGCATTCTCATACGCCCACGGCCCATCCTCCATCACACGCTCGATGTCCGTTTTATGATGAAAAACGAACATAAACAACCGGGGTTGTATCTCCGTAACCTGCATACCCTTGACTGGCTGCCAAACCGACACCAACACTTGGCTCATGAACTCCACCTTCACCATCTTCCTTGTCAGATATCATCCGAGAAGCCGCCACGTCTGGACCCGTTCGGCCGACTCCGTCACCGCATCGTCCGGCGCCGGCTCGAAGGTGAATGAGTCCTCCTTTAGGGCCATGTTGCCCCATCGCTCCGTGATTTTGGCGACCCCATCCTCAGCCTGCCTCGCTGCTATCAGCTTGTCGTAACTCCACCGGGGGAGAGTGTCGTTAATCGTAGGTCGAAAACAGGAGATGCTACCGTAGAAAAAACCCTAGCGGTAGAAAAACCCTAGATCACCCTAGAGAGAAAAGTATGGCTTGGATAATAATAATGCTAATCAATGCTTAATTAAGTAATTTGTATAGATTACAAAAAATAATAGACGTAAATGTCTATAATTATAGTACTGTTCAATGCATTTATACCTTGGGCACGAGAGTCCAATCAGTATATAAGAGACATATACTTTTGATCTCAATTATTTAATTCTTGTGTTATTGGTGTAATCCCTTTTTTTTTTTTTTTTTTAAACAAACCTGAAATATATTAAATCAAAGAGGAAATACAAATTGGTGGGTGAGTAATCCACACCCCAAGGACAGAAGAAGAACCAGCAGCTTGCGCAAGCACATGGGCCACCTGATTCGCTGGCCTTTTGACATGACGAATGAGTACATTCCCGATGTCACGTGCAATGACACGACATTGCTCGATTAACCGGCCCGTATATGATCGGTCCGGACTATTAGAATTAAAACAATTACAGAAATTAAGGCAATCTGATTCTAAAATAAAGCGTGAAGCCTGTTGCGTCTTCATCCATGACAAAGCTTTTCTCGCCGCCATCACCTCCGTGCAGTACGGGTCTCAGATACAATGCAACTCGCCGCTGCATGCTGCCACAAATTCCCCACGATGATCCCGAAGTACCGCCCCGAAGAAAGTACCGTGGTCGGCCACAGCCGCATCAACATTGCACTTTAAAACTCCTTCTGGTGGAGAAGTCCAGCGAATAGGCTCAGCTTGATGACGAGATGTAGGATCTGCTGGTAAAAGATCCTGCCAAGACACAACGAGGCCGTCAACGCGTCGGCTTAAATCATCTATATTCCATCCTTTGTTGTTCCACACCACACTGTTCCGAGTTTTCCATATGACCCAGATCCTCGCTGCCATAACCAGAAGAGACGGTCCAGGAAGAGTACGCATGTTGTGTTCCATGAATCCTGCAAAAGTTCGCCCTTGTAAAATATCATTCGTGCCCCATAATAGAAGAGACACCATACAAGTACCAAACAGATGCTCAACTGTCTCGCTGTCGGATGCACATAAGGGACATCCTCCGCCAATCCACACGCCCTTCGTACGTAATGCCTCCTGTGCAGGTAGGAAACCCCTTAGGCAACGCCACAAAAGATTTTTAACTTTCGGCGGGATAGGGAGACGCCATAACTTTCCCCATTCCGTGAACTCCGAAGGTAGGGAGTGCCTAACGTGGTTTGAGAGTTGCATGTGATAGCCCTGTTTGACGGAATAAATACCTTTAATATCATGGATCCACCTCCAGTCATCTGCGTATTGCGGCGATAAAGGTGTCTTGAGAATGCTATCCACATCCTGAGCCAGAAAAATGTCTTGCAACAATTCTAGATCCCAGGTGCCCTCGTTCGTGGTCAGATTGCACACTTTGGCCCCGCACAGTTCAGGCACGCATGGCGTGGGTAAGCCTCCCTTCGTTGCGTCGGCCACCCAAGAATGGCCCCATATGAGGGTGCTAGTGCCGTCTCCCACTCGGCGTGCAACGCCGTCCCGCAGAATGGTCTGCCCCGCAAGGATACTCCGCCACAAATAACTCGGGTTTGAGCCAAGTTCTGCCTCCAGAAAGCGGACTTTAGGAAAATATTTCGCCTTAAGGATCTTGGTCACCAACGATTCGGGTTTGGATAATATGCGCCAACCCTGTTTCGCTAGGAGGGCCACGTTAAATTCGTGAAGGCGCCGAAAGCCTAACCCGCCTTGATGTTTCGACTCTGCTAGCCGAGACCAGGAAGCCCAATGGATGCCTCGTCCAGTGTTACCCCCGCTTGCCCACCAAAACCGGTTCATGATCTTCTCAATTGAGTCACAGGTAGCTCTCGGTAAAAGAAACACAGACATGGCAAAAATTGGCATTGACTGTGCAACACTTTTTAAAAGTGTTTCTTTACCTGCTCTGGACAGTAATCCCTTTTGGTCTAACGATTATCAATAAAATAATTGTTGAAAAAATAGCATAAAATGACATTTTAAGTGGCTATTTTGTCGTATAATTATTAGTGGAGTCCACTTCCAATTTTGATTGAATCAAAGTTGATTCGGGTTCTTCGTAGTGAGACGAAGAGATTGATATATTGTACGCTAAAAACAGATAATGAGTGAATGAGAAATTGATTCTCAAAGTGGACCCATTTGAGTTGGAAAAAGAAGGTGAAAAAGCTTTAAGGCTTATTGAATTGTATAGCGTAGAGGCTCTCTCACGCACGCAGGGGATGCAAATCAAATCCCAAGTACCCGGAGACCGGAATTGTTGACGAGCCACCGCAGCTAGCCAACCAAAATGGTTAACGATTCGTGTTTTGAAACTTGATGCATTAGTTACGGAATTAATTTTGAATTTCAGAATTAATTCTCTAGTAATGGCCTTTAATTTATAAGACTTGTTTAATATAAGTTTTAATGCTATGAATTAAGTGTTATTTAATCCTCAACCCTATATAAGTTGTTGTAGAGCAGCATAATTTTTAACAACTCAATTCCTACATTTTCAACTCTCAAAATCTCTGCTCCTATTCCTTTCTTAACCTCTTGTGTTCATCCAAAGCTCTAGTTAACTAGGTTCTAAGTTTGAGTGCTCAAAATTTAGAACCGTAGTACGCTTTATCCTGGGAAAATTAGGCTACAATACTCCTAACATCGTTGGGAGGCAGCAAATAAGGTTTTAAGGAGAGAGTGCAACTCGACTCGTACTTACAACCTACCCAAAAATCCCTTCGTCCCCGTGGTTGTTTTCTTCCCAGAAATTTCCAATATTTCCCACAAAAATAATAATCTTTTTCGTAGGATTATTATTGGGTTTTCAACCTTATTTGCCAACAATATTCAAATGATGTGAATGAAACGGCATGTGTCTCTTCCAACTTAATCGGAATTTTTCAGTTAGCATATATTTGGTCATTTTGTTAATGACCGTTAAATTTATCGTGACGATTGTAATAAAATGGCAAAATATGCTATTACCCCCAATAACTCAAATATTAAAATATAATTTTGTCTTAATATTTTTTATTTATGCATATGTGGATTATTTTAATTGATGATTGATTAGATGGAGCATGAGAGAGCATCATGGAGTGTTGATAGGATAGGTTTAGTATCTGATTTTGATATTCTTTGTTTCTTGCAATAGCATGACAGTATAATAATACGGCCAAATCCAACTGCATTTCCCTCTGCAAAAAAATGGCTCATCCACCGTACACGTGTTTCACAAGATTCAAAATGTATGTTAATTAAGTAAATCATTCAGTCCTAACAAACATGTGCATTTCCACTAGCTAGTAGCAGACACTAATATATATAGCAGAAAGAAAAATCTCAAATAGATCTACCTCTTAAATCGAAAAAAAAGTGTAATTGGATTTATTTTATCTTTAAACTTGTATCTTAGCTAGATTCAACCGATTAGCTAAGATGGAATTGAACAATCTTGAATGATTTATCTCTTGTGGTCATTTGCTAATTAAGACCACAAGATGAGCCTCACCTAGAGTGCATCTTCCGATAAACAAAAGTTTAAGTGCCATCTTTTTAGAAGAATAAAATTGCAAGTCTTTCCCCTTAATTTTGTTTTAGTTACCGAGAGTCCCCTTAGTGCAATTAATTGTATATATCTCAAAGAACAAAACTTTAGAATCTAGTAGTGGCAAAGATATGGTGCTCTGTATAAGTTGTCTCAAGATCGATTTCCCTTTGGATCTAAACTAAATGCCATTCACCCCCAAGATCGATTTCCCTTTGGATCTAAACTAAATGCCATTCACCAAAAGAAAAGAAGGGAAAACGTGATCTAAAAAGAGTAATAAAGTCTCCACACTCATTGATACAAAACAAATGCACCCAGCACGTACAATTCGATTAGTTTCTGCGTAGATTGTGAGCAATGACACAGGACCGGATCCGGGTAGTCACAGTACGTGTTAGAGTTACACCTAATGTGGTGGATGTGCTGAGTTGTGCTCCTTGTGAGTACCAGACATTGGTCCACGAAAATGAAATAGTCTAGGAAGAGACGAAAGAACCCAAGCGAGAAAGGAGTTGGATAGAATACAAAAAATAAAATATTGCAGGAAGAGATCGGAATTGAAGAACCCAAACGAGATGGGAGTTGGAACATGTATTCCTTGGCTTGAAGGTATGCTAGATCCACTACAAGAGAACTTATATTTTGTAAAGTTGATTTAAGGAGTTTTTATCCTCAACTAAATGAAAGAACCATAGGTGCTTGGAATTGAACATGATGTTCAAGATACAAGACAACACCTATAAATTATTGAATGTAGGGATGGTAACAGGGTTGATCCTGTCGATACCATGCCGTGTAGGCTGGGTTTGAGCTTGTCTGTGCGGCGTCAGTGAATTTAGCCGGAGCTGATATGGTGCCGTCAACGTAGCCCACGAGGTCTAGGCCGGTCAGCGTGGACTCCACCTGTTTCCTCCAAATGGGGAAGTTGGAGTTGGTAAGTTTGATCGGCAGGTGAGACGGGGCATATATTTGAACAATGCTGGTTTGGGTTGTGGCAGCCATGAGAGAACGAGGAAGGGGAAAAGAAAAAAAAAAAAAAAAAAAACTCTCGTTAGAGCAGTGGCTCCGATACCATGTGAGAGTGGCAAAATGAACACATCTATTCATTAACAGAGAAGAGGAATAAATAGTCAACATCCCACACAACCAGGGAACTAGTTAAACAGAACCCAAAGACTAGGTAAACAACAACAACTATTAACTAAGTCTCAATATAGGGTATCCATCCCCGTCCCCGAATTCATCCCTGCTTCCCGACCCTGTCATGTTTCCCGATTTTATTTATACACTATTTAATTTTTAGTACACTATAAAATAATATTTTATTTAAATTATATAATTAATTTATAAATTTATAAATTTAAATATCCAATTAGCCTAACCTCCAATCATTTAAAAATAGAACTAGTACAAAAACTTAAAACATTAAACAATACTTAAAGATTTAAATTATTCAAAACTAAAGTCTTTAACCAAAATACCAAATATCTGTATTTAGCTTCTTCTGTTTTCTTTTTTTTTTTTTTTTTGGAACTATGAATTTTTTTTTTCAATTTTGCGGTCTACATTTTTCAATCAAGAAAATGAACAATAACCTCCTATTGCATTCCTTCAAACTCACTGCCACACTCTCATGCAATGCACATATCTTAACAGAGAAGTATGTTCTTATGTCTCCCATGGTAGGTGAGTTGCTGATTGAGGACTGAAATGCACGGTGATCTTGATCACGGTTAGATCCACACAAGGCCTCTAAAACAGCCTGTTTCAAACTACTAGTATGCAAGGCTCTAGTTTCAGTAGGAGAAGAGCATTGCTTAAGAGAACATGGTGATTCACGTTAAAGGTTGAATAGACCTAATTTCGAAATCAGTTATCTTGACATCACCTCTATGATTTATTAGCTATTTTACTAAAAATAATTGGTTATATTTAACCAACCGAAAACCATCGGTTTCGATTATGAAGGTTGGTCTATCGTTTTTCAGTCGGTTATGAAGGTTCGGTCAAAATTTCGATTATTAACCGAAACCGACCGATGCTCACCCCTATTTATACATAATAATTTGAAAAAAAAAATCAAATTAAAAGTCTAAATTAAATATTAGTTCATATAAATATTAGTATATTGCATATAATATAATATAATTAATATATTATAATATATATTTCGAGGTTCGGGGTTGGGGCGGGGTGCAAACCCCGTCCCCGTCCCCGTCCCCAACGGGGATGGGGAAACTCTCCCCATCCCAACCCCCGTTCTCATTGATAGAGAACAAATGCACCCAGCACGGACAACTCAATTGGTTTTTGGATGGTAGATTGTGAGCCATGACACAGGACCAGGTCCGGGCAGTTGCAGTTTGAATGTTACACTCAATGTGGTAGGCTCCTTGTGCGTACCAGACATTGGCCCACGAAAATGAAATAGTCCAGGAAGATACGGAAGAACCCAAACCAGAAGGGAGTTTGAATACAAAAAGAAAAAAAATATTCTAAGAAGAGACGGAAGAACCCAAACGAGATGGGAGTTGGAACATGTATTATTCCTTGGCTTGAAGGTATGCTAGACCCACTACAAGAGATCTTGTTGGATATATCGTTGGTAAAACCTAAAAATAATTCTACGAAAAGATTATTATTATATGGAAATTTTGGGGAAGGAAAGGGTGAAGAGATATGACTCAGGATTGGTATAGGTTGTTACTACGAGTAAACCTTATTTGCTACCTCCCACAAGTGCTAGAAGCGTTGTAGCCTAGCGTTGTAGCCTAGGTTACACTCAGGACCAGGTCCGGGCAGTTGCAGTGTGAAAGTTACACTCAATGTGGTAGGCTCCTTGTGCGTACCAGACATTGGCCCACGAAAATGAAATAGTCCAGGAAGATACGGAAGAACCCAAACCAGAAGGGAGTTTGAATACAAAAAAAAAAAATATTCTAAGAAGAGACGGAAGAACCCAAACGAGATGGGAGTTGGAACATGTATTATTCCTTGGCTTGAAGGTATGCTAGACCCACTACAAGAGATCTTGTTGGATATATCGTTGGTAAAACCTAAAAATAATTCTACGAAAAGATTATTATTATATGGAAATTTTGGGGAAGGAAAGGGTGAAGAGATATGACTCAGGATTGGTATAAGTTGTTACTACGAGTAAACCTTATTTGCTACCTCCCACAAGTGCTAGAAGCGTTGTAGCCTGGCGTTGTAGCCTAGGTTTCCCATGATAAAACGTAATGTTTGAACCCGGCGAACTAGCTCTGGCTGGCTCTTATAATTTCGGCTACTTCAAATCGAGTTACAAACATTTGCATACAAACCTGAATCAAGCCTTTTTAATCTCATTTTGGGATTTGATTTCCTCCCCCCCCCCCCCCCCCCCCCCCTGCGCGCAAGAGAAATCCTTTATGCTATACAATTCAATAAGCCTTAGAAGAGCTCTTATATAAACAGTGGTGCAAATCCACTTCCCAAACCAATGTGGGACAAAAGCTACCTTTTCCCGTTCATTTTCAAACTCAAATGGGTCTATTTTGAGAATCAATATCTCATTCACCCATTATCTGTTTTGAGCGTACAATATATCAATGTCTTCATCTCACTACGAAGAATCCGAATCCACTTTGACCCGACACAAATCGGAAGTGGACCTGACAAATAATTGTACCACAAAATAGCCACTTATAATGTCATTTTGGTATTTTAAGCTAATTTTTCCAACAGATCTTACGTTTTGTAAAGTTGATTTAATTAAGGATTTTTTATTCTCAACTATATGAAAGAACCAAAGGTGCTTGGAATTGAACATGATGTTCAAGATACAAGACAACACCTATAAATTATTACGGAGTAGTTATGTCATTGGATGTAGGGATGGCAACAGGGCGGGGGCGAAGAATGGGGTCCCCGCCCCCGCTCCCGAATTCATCCCCGCTCCGTTCCCTGACAGGGATGGGGGTCCATCTCCGCGGGGATTTTTCAAGGACGGGGAGCCCAATTTTTTTTTTAAAAAATACACTTTTCAATTTTTAATACAATATAAAATAATGTTATTTAAATTATATAATTAATTTATACATTTATCAATTTATAAATTTTTATATTTAAATATTCAATTAGCATAACCTCCCATCATTTTAAAATGCAACAGTACAAAATACTTAAAACATTAAACAATACTTAAAGATTCAAACTATTCAAAACTAAAGTCCGAGTTAATTCTAGTAATGGTCCTCCAACTATTGTGATTTTCTTAAATTGGTCCTCGTCTTTTAATTTGGACGAAAAAGATGTTGGAAAAAATATTTCTTGTAATCTGTAATACATTTGAAATACAACAAAATACAGAAAACAACAGGGAACAAAACTGGATCATTTGATATCTTCAGGCGTGTAATCACTTTCCTATAAGCTTTAAATCTCCCTCTATAAAAGCAACAAGGTTCAAGATTTAATCTTATGGGATACAAGAAGATGAATATTGAAATTCTCAAGTTGCTTTGTTTGAGAATTTCCTGTTGAGATGTAGAACTGTGAAATATCCCAGTGTACTGCAATTTTGCTTTTGCTATATCTTTTTCAGATGATTCTCCAAATACTTATAGATGCAAATAAACCAGTTTGGAGAAGTTACCTGGAAGTTAATTATTTGAATTTAAAACTTAACTTCCATAAAATATATCTTAAATGATATATTTATCATAGGAGAATTATATTAATTACATAAATCATGTTCAACATGAATATATATGTAATTATGAACCTGTGTAAGGTTATGAACCACATGCAAATAACCGTGCAAATATATTTATTTTAATTTTCTAGCACACTTTTGCATGTAAGTTTGGGAAAACTGGAAGCTCACAGGCTGTGTAATCATTTTTCAAATGAAACAAACAATTCGCCTATATTGGGTAATAAACTCCAATGTTGGGGAATAAATCCCAATGTTGGGGAATAGACAAAGTCTTCCAACAAACTCATTCTCCAATTAACTTTCTACCAAACTAAAATAATATTTATAACTCCACAACTCCAAATATTATTTTAAGCTTTTCATGGTAGTACATCTGAAACTTTAATCTCCATTACTATATAAATTTCCAACAAAAGACACTTGACTTTTAGATTTGTTTCAGCATTGGTCCTTCTGTTAACCTTCAGTTTGTTAGCCGTTAGAGTAGGGGCTAAAATGATCATTTCCGTAGCTTATTACTTTCTTCTTCCTCATGTTGACTGAGTACATGTATTAGACGCAGGGAAGCAAGACGAAAACTCCATTGCTTCTCAATTAGCTTGCTCGCCTAGCTTTCTCACAGGCCGAATTTTCCTTCTCACTTAGCCCAAAATATAGGGCGGTTCCTCCATTATTGCTCGCCTAACTTCATCTTCATATGTAGTTTTCTCTTCTCTTCTTTAGTGACAGACTCGTTTTCCGGCTCTAGAACCACATTTTTGTTTTTCTTTTTAGTGCCAATTACTACTCTCCCATCATCATTCAAAGAAGCTAGAGGAATTTCCACTGCAAGGGTTACTTTTTTCAAATTTGCTTATGCATAGAATTTTAATTCAGTAGCCTTCCAGATCGAGGATAAGAATGATAAAGACGTTTAGAGACTCAAAACAAGGTGAGCTAAATAGCACTTGTCAATCAAATATACAATCGGGATTGGAAGAAATTGGATGAACAAAAGTGACACCCACCATAATTTTTTTTTTCTGGTTGATTTGGGTGTGGGGGAGGGGGAGGGGGTTGGGGGTACTCTTTGCCTGGATAGTTTTACAGAATTCGCTATTTGTTTGTATGAGTTGGCAAATTATTTTTCAAAAATAACAGGGACTATGGTTGATAATGGCATGTAAATAGTGGAGGAACCACCCTATATTTTGGGCTAAGTGAGATGGAAAATTTGGCCAGTGAGGAAGTTAGTTGAGAAATAATGGAGTTTTCATCTTGCTCATCTGCATCTAATACATATACTCAGTCAACACGAGGAAGAAGAAAGCAATAAGCTAAGGAAATTACCATTTTAGCCCCTACACTAATGCCTAACAAACTGAAGGTTAACGGAAGGACCAATGCTAGAACAAATCTGAAAGTAAGTGTCTTTTTTGTCCAAATTAAAAGATGATGACAAATTTTGAAAAATCACAATAATTCGAGGACCATTGTTGGAATTAACTCTTAACCAAAATACCAAATATCTATATATAATAACTTGAAAAACAATCAAACGTCCAAATTAAATATTAGTTCATATAAATATTAGTATATGACATATAATTATATAATACGGAGTATAATATAATATAATATATATTTCGGAGTTTCGGGGTCGGAGTTCGGGGTTGGAGCGGGGATGCAATCCCTGTCCCTGGCTGGAATGGGAAAACTCTCCCCATCCCTACCCCATTCCCCGAAAAAATTTCCCGTCCCCGTCGGGGCGGGGACTAGGTTAGCAATTATATCTTGGACCATGGTCCAAAAACGGCATCGTTTCTTTAAGTAAAGAAATGACAGCCGTTATAGCTTAACGGAGGACGTATTTTTGGTTGGTTAATTACAAAATGAAACTACAATGTATATAAAATGAAACTGCCTCATATATTGTTTTTATATTATCAAATGAAACCGTAATTGAATTGAAATGAAACTGTAGTTGTGTTGAAAATAAACTGCATTGTACATAAAATGAAATTGAATAACAGTTTCACATATTTGAGTGTATATTGTCTAGTGAAACTGTAGTTATATCGAAATGATATTGTAGTTGTGTTGTAATGAAACTATAGTGTATATAAAATGAAACTGAATAACAATTTCACATATTTGATGTATAATGTCGAATGAAACTTTAGTTATATCGAAGTGAAACTGTAGTTATATCGAAATGAAATTGCAGTGTATATAAAATGAAACTAAATAAGAATTTCATATATTTGAGTGTATATTATCCAATGAATTGAAACTGTAGTTATATTGAAATGATAATGTAGTTGTGTTGTAATGAAACTGTAGTGTATATAAAATGAAAATGAAAAACAGTTTCACATATTTGAGTGTATGATGTCGAATGAAACTGTAGTTATATCGAAATGAAACTGTAGTTGTGTTGAAATGAAATTGCAGTGTATATAAAATGAAACTGCATATGTTATATAAACAGAGTTACTTTTTATGGAACGGCACGGAACCGGTGCCGTTTCTTTTAATGAAAAAAAACGGCACCGTTTTGATGCATGGACTACAATACAATGCGGTCCACAGTAAAATTTGTCGGACCGGATTTCCCCATCATGGTCGGGTTGAATTGACATGTCTAATTGGATGGGCCTATCAAACACCATGTTCAAGAGGTTAATTACTAAGCATTAAAGCCATTTGTTGGCCCCATCATGGTCGGGTTGAATTGACATCTCTAATTGGATGGGCTTATCAAAGACCATGTTCAAGAGGTTAATTACTAAGTCTTAAAGACATTTGTTGGAAAGTTTCTTGCGTGAGTCTTCTCTAAGCAAGGAAAAAGGATGGGAAAAAAAAGAGTCAAACATGATTGTATGATCAAGGAAATACTAAAGTAGAGAAACTAGAGGTCGAGTTTTCTCAAAGTGAGGGAGTATAATATGTTGAAAAAAATAGCTTAAAATGACATAAAATAGCATTATAAGTGGCTATTTTGTGGTACCATTATTAGTGGGGTCCACTTTCGATTTGGGTCGGGTAAAAGTGGATTCGAATTCTTCGTAGTGAGACAAAGAGACTGATATATTGTACCCTCAAAACGGATAATGGGTGAATGAGATATTCATTCTCAAAGTAGGCCGATTTGAGTTGGAAAAATGAAGGGTAAAAGCTTGAGAGTAGCTTGTCCCACATTTGTTTGGGAAGAGGGTTTGCACCACTATTTATACAAGAGCTCTTCTAAGCTTTATTGAATTATATACCATAAAGGGTCTTTTTTCACGCTCACTGGATTCGGCCAAGACAGCACCAGCATGAGAGTTCACTCTTGGTGCTAATGGTTTAGCCTCATGCTAATGGTCAGCATTGTGAGGCCGAATCTGACCAGTTCGAGAGTTCACTCTTGGTGCTGATGGTTTGGCCTTATGAGGTCAAATCTGACTGGAGCCAGCGAGCGGAGTTAGGCCTAAGGCCGAACTGAACTCTCATGCTCATGGTTCGGCCTTATGAGGTCAAATCTGACTGGAGCCAGCGAGCGGAGTTAGGCCTAAGGCCGAACTGAACTCTCATGCTCAGCGAGCGGAGTTAGGCCTAAGGCCGAACTGAACTCTCATGCTCATGGGAGGCCGAAATTGGAGAACGAGAGCCGAAACACCAAATGGCTCGCTGTTGATTTTGAATTTAATCTCAGTTAGTGGGCTGCTGTTTCAGGTGTTACAAAACTAGATTTTATGTCAGTTTTAATGGCCACAATGAAGCTATTCAACTCGTCCAACCCTATATAAGAAGGGGTAAGAAGGGGTAAGAGCAGCAGAATTTTCATAACAAGAAATCATAGTTTTCCAGCTTCAAAATTTCTGCTTCTACTCTTTTCTTAGCCTAACTTTGTTCGAAGCCTTGCTCTAGTTCGCCGAGTTCAAAGTTTGAGTGCTCAAATGATTGAACTGTAGTAGGTTTTATCTGGAGAAACCTAGGCTACAACGCTCCTAACACTTGTGGGAGGCTCCTCCAACCCTATATAAGAAGGGGTAAGAAGGGGTAAGAAGGGGTAAGAGCAGCAGAATTTTCATAACAAGAAATCATAGTTTTCCAGCTTCAAAATTTCTGCTTCTACTCTTTTCTTAGCCTAACTTTGTTCGAAGCCTTGCTCTAGTTCGCCGAGTTCAAAGTTTGAGTGCTCAAATGATTGAACTGTAGTACGTTTTATCTGGAGAAACCTAGGCTACAACGCTCCTAACACGTACTTGTGGGAGGTAGCAAATAAGGTTTTAAGGAAAGAGTGTTTAACTCGATTCGTACTAATAAACATCTTCCCTAGATATCCTTTCATTCTTCCCGTCACATCCAATCATCCTTTCCGTTTTTCTATAAATAATAATCTTTATTATTGTAGGATTATTATTGAGTTTTACCAACGAAATATCCAACATGATAGAGAACAAATGCACGGCAAAATTCAAGAGTTATCTCTAAAAACTGGCAGTATATATATTCTCATATTAAGATTGGACGATGAAATGCATTAATAATAGTTAATAATTTTACTTAGATACTATGAGATTTCCTATTTCCCAAAATTCTGTTTATTCCCCCAAAGGTGCAGCATTTAAAACTATCTTTTATCATATCCTCTATACTACTGTAAATAGTTGTAATATGTAAGCTTACAGAGAGATGAAATATTTTATATTTTCAGTTGTTGTTTTTTTTTTTTTTTTTGAGAATTTTCTGATCTCTTTTATCCCTTTATCATATGGTGACATTCCTTTTCCCTTTTCCTACATTACTCATATTCCTTATAGCCATCCCCATGGACTGAGACTACCCTTCATAGTATATATAACCTGTACTGTTCTAGTGTTCTCCATATCTTGTTGTCTCCACCCATCCAAATATATATACTGCGCTTTTCTGTATCAAAGCACCAAAGGGTCTTCAGGTTTCTGTTGTTTCCATCTCCTAAACTGCCATGGGAGAAGTAGAAGAAAGATTGTTGGATATCACAAGTGAGTTTCCTTTCCAAACTTTCTCTGTTATTTTTGCTTCTTTTCACTTGTTTTTGGAACAAACCCAGTGCTTTAGTTAAGTATACTCAAAGAAAAACACATTGGTGTTTGGTAAATTATTGTTAGCTGATTGAGTTAATGAGTTTGACTAGTTGATAGCATTAGCTGATTATAGAAAGATATTTGGTAAATTAGTTGTTTGCTATGACTGATTACTTTCAAAATTACTTTCTCAAAAATTTGATAGAAAATGTTTTTTGAACAGCTTTTTAAATTTTAACATTTTAATTAAAACAATAAATTGTTACAGAAAAAATTAATTAATCAAATTTCTTTAATCAAATCAAACAATTAACCGTGGTCAAATAAACTAAAATTGACAAATAAACTAAGATATCAAATACGACCACCGTCGTAGTTATGACATTCGCCGGAGGTTCAACTGGTGACCGACATTATAGAGATAAGGTATACCAGAAAGTAATAATATAATTGAAAGGGTCCTGAATAACAGGTCAACAGGCAGGGCGGAAGATATATAGTCATAAAGTAATATCTCACAAAAATGGGAATAAAGCTTCATTATATTGACAACAAATTAATTTTATTCAATTCAAATTGAAACTACTTTCCAAGTTGATGTTGATGGATTATATATATATTTATATATAAGGGCTTTGGCCTACTCTTCAAGTCTTCATTAGCGATAATAACTATGGATGATAGATGGGCGTGGTTACCATTTTTATGATTAAGTCGCCAAAAGAATGATCAAATGAATAAAATATAATTTTTATATACATTCTTTGTTAAGTTTGAATATATAGTAGTCGTAAATAAAATTAAGTTCAAAATAAAGAACATGTTATACACCTCTACATTTACCACTCACAAGAAACTTTTTCTTATGTGACAATTGTACAGTTTGACTTATGGAAAAGACTATTATTGTTATCTGAAGGTACACTCTGAGTGAAATCCAACAATTATATATTTGTGAGTGACTGATTGTGATAGACAATTGTATGATGCTTAGCATTTTCCTTAAAATAATAGTTCATTTTAAAAAACTTACTAGCGTATTGTTTCAAAAATAAATTCCTAACTTTTATTTTTTCTATTTTTACCTTATTATTTTTAGAAAATGACAGAATCCATCACTCCTAATTAAAACTCATCCACCCCCAACCCCTCACCCCCCTCCTCCCCCCTCCCCCCTCCCCCTCCCCCCTTTTCATTTTCATTTTCAACATTTTTATCCACATTAGTCTTCTTCTTCTATCTCCACTAATAATGGGTAACTAGTGTATGCCAAAGGTGATGCTCTTTAACGTTTGGTAATATGGTCTTTAACATAATATGCTCTATTTTTACATGTTTTTTTAATATTTAATTTCCTTTATTATTCTCTCTTTTGTGTACTTTTAATTTGTACTCTCACAGTCTCACTATAAGTATAATGATTTTACATGCCATAATTGTATGTGTTAAATAATAATAATAATAATAATAATAATAATAATAATAATAATAATAAATATACACTTTTTGTCTGTTTAAATAATATATGAACTTATTCAATAGTTAATATTATCAAATATTTTTAACTACAATTAATTAGGTTAATAGCTCTCAACTTTCGATTTTAACTTTTTCGTTAGGTTTATAATGATTTTAACTTGACGCTGCCGCCACGACAGACACGGAGGTCGTCGAACAGTGGAATACAGTTCGTCATGCCTTGTCTTTGTCTCTAATAGGGTCACTGGTTATGTCATGGTATCATTCCCAGGTTCTTTACTGACGCCTTCCCCTTGCATTGTTCTTGCCGTGTGCCGCTGCCGCCATGACAGACACGGAGGTCGTCGAACAGTGGAATACAGTTCGTCATGCCTTGTCTGCTTGTTTTAAATCCAAGCTTGGAACTTCTAGCTGTTCCAGCTTGAGGGGGGGTGTTGAATATTAGGAAAGTTGTCTTAGTTTCCTATTCTTTCTCTGAACCCTCATCCCTTTGAACTGGACCCGATCAAAGTAGAATAGCTACAATTTTCAAGAAAAAGGTTAAATAAAAAAGTTATAATCATAATTCTATAACTATAAATTCATAATATCCTAACACAAAATTCATAATTACATTACAGAAAATTCATAATTCCATAGTAGAAAATTCATAATCCATATGAACATTATATTCATAATATAAACACTATATTCAACTACCATATTATGAATTTTCTGTTATGCAATTATGAATTTTCTATTATGAGATTATGAATGTATAGTTGTCCATTATAACTGTAAATTCATTATTACATAACATTAAAGTAACATTCATAATGACAAAAAGGAAAATTCATAATCACATAAAGGAACATTCATAATCAAATAAAGGAAAATTCATAATCTGATACATATAATTCTCATAAAATCTAAATAGCATAAAATTCATAAGTACATACTGTAAATTCATAATCACATAGAGGAAAATTCATAATCACATAAAGTAAAATTCATAAACTGATAAAGGAAAATTCATAATCTGACACATATAATTCTCATAAAATCTAAATATCATAAAATTCATAAGTACATACTTTAAATTCATAATCAAATAGAGGAAAATTCATAATCACATAAAGGAAAATTCATAAACTGATAAAGGAAAATTCATAATCAGACACATATAATTCACAATCTAAATATCATAAGATTCATAAGTGGAACTAGAATTTACCAATATGAATGTCATTGGTCCAGTAAAAAAGCTACTACTTTTCTTCTTGTACTTCTCAGTGGATTTGATCAGAGAGTTGTAGGTGTAGCTACACCAGTTGTATTCCTTTATCTCATCAACATTAATCAAGGAGTTGAGGATTCTGTTGTTGCATTAGCGTGTCTGAAATCCCCGCATCATGCATGAAACAATTAAGACCATGAAGTCCCTCTTAAATTCATCACCATAATCTCCCCTATTAACTATCACATCCCCCATCTTGGTTGTGATTGGGGAACCAAGTTTAATATTCCACCTTTGCCTCCAGCTTTGCAAGAGAGCCCTGTACTCTGGTGTTCCCTATTCATCATATTTTGGGTCCTCAACAACAACCCTTTCTCCTCTTGGAATGCCAAGAGTGTACTTAATGTCCTCTTCTTCAACAGTGAGCTTGTCATTCTCCAGTTTGAAATGTGTTTGGTAAAGCTCAAAGTTGTTCAGCAAATACTGTACTAATTGTGACTCATTTGCACATAGTTGAAGGTCCAACAGTGCTCCAAAACCGATATCACGGACAGATTGTTTTTGTTCTGGCGTTAGTTGTTGTACAAGCCTGAACATGGTCTTTGGCCCCATCCATGTGCTGAAGTAGGGAATATAACTCCCTTCTGCATGTTCACCTTCATCTGCTTCAGTATTTGGGACAATGGCTGCTTTGCCCCTCTGTCTATCATTTATTTGTTTTGATCTTTTTTTCTCTAATTACTTCATGGTGGAGCAGGTCCTCAAGTTGCTGCTGGGATGGTTCAGCTGCTTGCGAGTCAAGTACGGCCCTTGTTGTTCGTTGTCTTTTGGTTTTTGTTTTAGTTTTGACTACCTTGTTCTGTTCATCTGCAGCTTGAGAGGGTTGTGATGGCTGTGCAGCTTGAGAGCTTAAGATTGCCTTTGTTTGTGAGCTTGTTCTCTTGCGTTGAGCAGTGTCCATTGCTTTTATTAAAAACGTTAGAAAGCAAGCAATTCATATACAACATATAATATAGCACAAAACTGGCATGAGTTTGATGGAAATATATTATTTATTTTAGTAGAGGGGGGATGGGGAGTGCCGAATAAATCCAGCCATGCTCTACCGAAAAGAATATATTGTCTATCAATAACAGTCACACATAATTCATAATATCATAACATAAAATTCATAATATCACAAAGAAAATACATAACTGCAGAACAGAAAATTCATAATATCAAAATTGTAATTTCATAACTCACAATAGAAAATTCATAATCTCATATGAGAAAATTCATAATCTCACACAGAAAATACATAATCTCATATCAGAAAGTTCATAATATCAAAACCGTAATTTCATAAACTCACAATAGAAAATTCATAATCTCATATGAGAAAATTCATAATCTCACACAGAAAATACATATTTGCATGACATAAAATACATAATTGTTTAACAGAAAATTCATAAGAGAACAGAGTATCAATAACAGTTGTGACATTATGGACATTCAAAGCTTACATAGATAGTGAATAAACAACAGTAAAAACAATCTACGAATCAATTCATAATGGTTAATCTACACATACATAATGTTACAGATATACATTCATAAGTTCATAACATTACATTCAAAACCCCATTTATAAATTTCAAAATCTGTACACATAATACAAAAACCCTAAATTATAAACACATCAGGTACAAAATACCTGTAAGACAAGTGAAGCAACGTTGAGAATGAGCGATGGAGAGGCTGTTCTCCTTTGATAACTACGGGAGGACGCGAAGTTTTGTTCGAGAAATGCGACAACGGGGAAATGGAGCACGAGAGTAGAGGGAATGGCTGTGGAACAGAGAGTTCGAGAATGATTGCAGGAAATGGCGTTTGGGAAGACGAAGTTAGAGTAGGGAGTTCGAGAGTAGAGAGCAGAGAGTTCGAGAGTAGAGAGCAGAGAGCAGAGGGATGGAGGTTGCGTGGAGAGGAAGTGAAACCGGGGGTAGTGGGAAACTGAAACGCTATCGCGCGTTTAATTTTTTTTAAAAAAAATGTGATTGGTGGGAGTTAACGGTGCAACTTAAGGGCACCGTTACTCCCACTCATGCAAAACGGTGTCGTATGGAACCGTGTTCACCATCCATGATGAACACGGTTCCATGGCATAACAATTGTCGAAACAGACGAGACAAATAAAGAACAAAAAGGATTCTAATAAGGGGTTTATTTCTGAGTCTAGATTTACCGTGCTTGGGGAGAAAATGGAATGACAATTACTAACGAGGATATTGTTGATGCCTGCATGGCAAGATATGATAAGGGCGTAACAAATAACAAAGGGAAAGGAAAGCGACCAACTATCCAGATTACGGAAAAACAAGTCCTAAATGAGAAAAGAGAATTGACAAACACCATTCAAGGGGACCCCCAAAATAAGGCAAGTAACTCTGCAAGAGCTAGCCCATTACGTGCCTATGCCAAACCAAATCGTGATGTTGCTGAGGACACCCATGTTGTCGTTCGTGGCTCAAAGAATAACAAGAATCCTTCTACTGAAATTGTGTCCAATGTGGACTCTAATTTACATGTTCAAGGTCTGTTAAACAATGACACTTGTTGGTTTTACGGCTTTTGGACTCGACGGGCCAACACTACCATAAAATACTTAAAAATGGTTTAGATGGATAAAAAATTGGAATGATAGAGAGAATAACGTGGTGTTATTATTCTAGAGTTTCGGCTGCTAGAGTGCCAGAACTGTCATCCCTTTACACGGTGATCCCGGGGGATATTTATACTAGAGTACAAGATTCCTACAAGGAAAGTAAGGCTGACGTAGAGCCAATTCTATATGGGAAGTAGGACTGACGTAGAGCCAATTCGGATATAGAATCCGGCCTACTTTATACCATAACTGTCTAAGCTAACAAAGGAAGCTACTTAAAATAAATAAGGAAGTCTCCACAAAATATGCCTGTAACCGCCTCTAGACGCGTACCCAGCCGGAAACGCCCTGGCTGCAAAGGGGACGTTTTGAGCGGCCGCAGCACTCGGGCGAGGACACCCTGACCACGGAGCTTGGTCGCCGGATTAAGTTCCTGAGTGGTACCCGGTCGGGGACACACCGTCCCCGGAGCCTGGTCGCCCATCTGAGTCCCGCAGAGCCTTCAGACGGGGACACACCGACTTCCGAGGCTGGTCGCCCAGCTGCGTCTCATATATGATCTCAGTCGGGAACACACCAACTACCGTGCCTGGTCGCTCTGATACCAACTGTAACACCCCTAAATTTTAAGATATTTAAAGCCTATAAAATAAAGGCAAATCTATTATTAATTCCTAAACAGAGCATAAACTAAACATAGTAATCGGGGTGTTATGCCATATCTGAGCTAAAGAACTCTGATGCACAGGCTAAACTAACTAAAAAAGCATAAACCATAATTAATACCCAAATGCAAATCAAGGCACGCAGACCATCTCATCAAAGCTAGAACTATCTAAACTAAGTCCACGAATCCAACTAGCGCGCTCCGAAGCTACTCAACTGTT
The DNA here is from genome assembly GCF_001879475.1 of Ipomoea nil. Classification (NCBI taxonomy): domain Eukaryota; kingdom Viridiplantae; phylum Streptophyta; class Magnoliopsida; order Solanales; family Convolvulaceae; genus Ipomoea; species Ipomoea nil. The sequence goes on from NW_017617577.1 coordinate 629,534, forward strand.
CCTGAAAAACTTCGGTGTAACAACCGTTAGCGAATAGTGCTGGTAACCCACTCCAACCCCTTAAGTACAATATAGGTAGATATAAGAAACTCATTTTGAAACTGGAATACATATATACTTACGAGACTCTAATTTAAATCCAAGATCAAGACTCAAGGCACACTAACAGACTCAACAGAATAGAATAATCATAAAGACTAAGATGCATCCTAGGAACGCAACGCAAGGCATAACAGGTAGATAAACATATAAGTAATAGTTAGAGGCAACGAAGGCATTCAAGACAATCAATTAGCAAGTAGTCATCAAGACACACAATTCATCCTCCAACCTTATACCAAGTTCCAACCTCGTATCTCCACTCCATCCTTATATCAGTTCCAATCTATACCTCCAGGCCACCCTTATACCACCACCCATTATCCCTCCGGGCAACTGCATGCCCCCACCGACAAACCACCTATCAACCACCAACATATCAAGATGGTGCCGCAGTGCCATTCACATGATCCGCACCTCTAGTCCCAATATCAAGGGGTTAGCGCATATAGCTCTAACATGACACCGCAGCAGTTATAACCTGACCCATGCTCAACGACAAGCTAGTCGAATGTGGGCTTGTGCCTTTAGCACAGTAACCGTTATGACCTGTACCTTTAGTACAATAACGGGGCACAAGTGGTGCCAACTGCAAACAATTCATTTCTACCAATCACAATCTCATCATCATCATCATCATCATTCACACCGGCCATTGCGCAATGACCACGATACTCATCACCATTCAATCAATCAACACATAATCAAATAACAATCAAGACACAACAACAACGACATGTATTACACATGAATTCCTAGGACGATACCCAAAACACCAAACGAGACTCATACACTACAAACGGGATACAATGGGACACAACGGAACACGGGGAAAAACACCACGACGCACCACCACTTTCCAGCGGGTGGAAGACCACCCTCCAACCGCCGCCGCCGGCTCCGCATTCCAGCGGGTGCCCGGCGGGCAGTCGCCTGCCCGCCGGCTGCCCGCGGAAGGTGGACAACGGGCAGCGGGTAGGTGGCGGGCACCCCTGCCCCCACCTATCCCCCACTGACTCACAGGTAATATTTCAGTCCCGGGATCTCTCGTGGAACCCGAAACCATGTCCAGACACATTCAAACACATAACGACAACGCCACGTATTCAATTAACGGGATTAAATCAAGAATTATACCAACTACATTCTAACACGATTCCTAAACATGCCAGGACCAATCATTAATCATATAACAGTTCAGGAGCATCCAGAACCACAAGAAGGTCAAGAAATCTATATGCAAGATCTTAAACGCAAGTCCTAGGCTAGACTCAACACTCGATCATGCATAAACCCACCCAAATATACAAATAACATCATAATACAAAATTCACGATATAAACCCTAGGGCTCTAGATATAATCAAAATACAAGATCATTCATATAATCAATCATAGCATCAAGAACATCAAGATTATCAAATAAGCACAATATAAACCCTAAGCAAGGCTCTATCAAGACTCAATCACAGAATTACACATACGATTATCAAAGGAGCCAATAAATAAGATATAGCAAGGAAAATAGGTTTTGTTGAGCCATGGGTTACCTCTTAGCCTTAATTAATCCTCCCTTGGCTATTAAGGTTCTTCTCTAAGATTTCCATCCGATTGATCCCCCTAGGCTGGGTGGTGGGGAATCTCCTGGGAGTAATTTCGTGTAATATAACTATCTGTGGTAAGGGTTCTAATTGCTTTCTAATCCCCTATTTATAGGCTTAGGAATCCTAATCAGAGTCTGAATAGTAAAGACCTACATTCTATTTCTAACAGGTATACAGGTCTGGGATTCCTAATTAGAATCTGAGTAGTAAAGGCCTGCTATCTTTATTCCTAATAGGTCTAGTGTAACACCCTGTGTTACGACCTTCAAATCCGAATTAATTATTAAATTAATTCCGCTAACTAAAATAATTAAAAGGGGATTTAATCCAATTATAATTCCCTCAATTAACCTGAGAGGTCCACGATACCTGAACAAGGAACCTTAAACCCATAGGGAATGGGGAAAGCGGGCCTTATTACTCAGACCTTGAATAGGTTTCTCTTAGACATATAAATAGGAGATTAGGAAGCAAATAGAACCCTTCCTCTCCCCTCCCTCACACGAAATCACTCGCAGGAGCCCCAGCCAAGGAATTCCCCCACCAACTAGCCTAGGAAGATCAATTGGAAGAATAATCTTAGAGAAGGACCTTAGTTGCCAAGGATATTGATTTGGGCTAAGAGGTAACCCATGTCTCGAAAAACCTATTTTCCTTGCTATATCTTATTCATTGGCTCCTTTGATATATGACTCTGTGCTTGAGTCTTGATAAAGCTTTGCCTAGGTTTATATTGTGTTTATGTGATAATCTTGGTGTATGTGATAATCTTGATGTTTATGTGATAATCTTGATGTTCTTGATACTGTGATTACTTATATGAACGATCTTGTATTTTGATTATGTCAAGAGCCCTAGGGTTATAACGTGGATTTCGTATTATGATGTTCTTGGTATATTTGGGTGGGATTTTGCATGATCAGGTGTTGAGTCTAGCCTAGGACTTGTGTTTAGGACTTTGCATATGGATTTCTTGATGTTCTTGGGATTCCAGATGTCCCTGGATCGTTATGTGATTTATGTTGAGTCTTGGCATGTTTAGGAATCGTGTTAGGGTGTATTTGGTGTGATTCTTGGTTTGATTCCGTTACTTGAGTACGTAGTGTTGTCGTTATGTGTTTGAATGTGTTTGGACATGGTTTCGGGTTCCACGAGAGATCCCGGAACCAAAAGTTGTCTGTGTATCAGTGGGGGGACTGACCACCCGCCACCTACCCACTGGCCACAAACACTGTTCCAGCGGGCAACCGGCGGGCGGTGGTCTGCCCGCCGGCCACCCACTGGAATAGTACCCGGCCGCCGGCAGGTGGTCCTCCACCCGCTACCTACCCGTTGGAATCCTGGTATGGTTTGTGGTGTTTTTCCCCGTTTGATGTTTCCTCGTGTCCCGTTGTGTCCCTTTGTACCCCGTTTGTAGTGTGTGAGTCTCGTTTGGTGTTTTAGGCATCGTTCTAGGATTTTATGTGTGATACGTGTCGTTGTTGTTCTGTCTTGCTTGTTATGTGATTATGTGTTGATTGATTGATGATGATGAGTATTGCGGTCATTGTGCAATGACCAGTGTGACTGATGATGATGATAATGATGATGATGAGATTGTGATTGGTGGAAAATAAACTGTTGGCGGTTGGCACCACTTGTGCCCGGTCATTGTACTAAAGGTACAGGCCATAGCGGTGACTATGCTAATAGCACACACCCACCTTCGACTAGCTTGCCGTTGAGCATGAGTCAGGTTATATGTGATGCGGTGTCATGTTAGAGCTACACGCGCTAACCCCTTGGTATTGGCACTAGAGGTGCGGATCATTGAATGGCACTGCGGCGCCATCTTGATATGTTGGTGGTTGAAATGTGATTTGCCGGTGGGGCATGTAGTTGCCCGGAGGCATAAGGGGTGGGGATATAAGGGTGGCCTAGAGGTATAGGTTGGAACTAATATAAGTACGGAGGAGAGCTACAAGGTTGGAACTTGGTATAAGGTTGGAGGATGATTTGTGTGCTTTGTTAACTACTTGCTAATTGATTGTAATAATTGGCTTCGTTGCCTCTACTTTGTTATTTGTATGCCTATCTGCTTGTCATGTCTTGATATGCATACTTAGGATGCCTATTAGTTCGTATGATTGTTCTATGATATCGAGTCTGTTAATATTCCTTGAGTCTTGATCTTGGATTTAAACTAGAGTCTCGTAAGTATATATGTATTCCAGTTTCAAAATGAGTTTCTTATACCTACCTACATTGTACTTAACGCGTTGGAGTGGGTTACCAGCATTATTCGTTGACGGTTGTTATACCGAATGTTTTTCAGGTGATAAGCATTAGCTTCGGAGCGCGCTAGTGGATTCGTGGACTTAGTTTAGATAGTTCTAGCCTGGATGAGATGGTCTGCGTGCCTTGATTTGTATTTGGGTATTAGTTATGGTTTATGCTTGTTTGTTAGTTAGCCTGTGCATCTGAGTTCTCCAGCTCAGATGTGGCATAGCACCCCGACTACTATGTCTAGTTTATGCTCTGTTTGGGAATTAATATGAGATTAGCCTTTATTTTATAGGTTTTAAATATCTTAAAATTTAGGGGTGTTACAGTTGGTATCAGAGCCTAAGTTCGACCCTAGGATAAGACCCCTAAGGACACGACTTTAGGGCATTAAGTTCGGACTCTAGGTACTTAAGTACAAAGGATCTAGGAAGTTTACGACACGCGGTGAGGCTATGAGTTTATCTAACATTATCTGCTTAAATTCTCCCTAATCTATTATGTGCTTAGCTTGAAAGTCCCCCATAAATTATAACATCAAGGTAAGGATGCGAGTCCCTAACTTACCGTTATGATCAGTGTTGATCCTGTAGACACTGGAATGGCACCATCAAGAAATCAACCAGAACCCCACACACACGAGCTCCTGACTCAGAACCTGCAGCGATTAACCCAGATCGTTCAAACACTGAACCACGCCTTAACAACCGATAATGATCCAACCCCAATGGGTGGAAACCACGACTTAGTACGCCGAATCGGGGAATACGACCCCCCTTCATTCGCCGGCGAAGAGGACCCTGAGACACTCGAGGAATGGGTTCGGACTTTCAATAAGATCTTCGAAATAATGGATTGTCCAGGTGAAAGACGAGCCCAGATAGCCTCATTTTACCTTCAGCATGGGGCCGAGGAATGGTGGGCCCAGACAGAGCCAGGCATGAGCTGGCCGGCCTTGCAGACCAAACTGAGAGAGCGTTTCTATCCCCAACGCATCCGAACGGCTAAGGGCGAAGAACTCCTACGCCTGAGACATGGAAACTCCACTGTAGAGGAATACCATAAGAAATTCCTAGAGTCGACCCGCTTTGCCAACGAGTTGGTCCCTACCGAAGCCTTCAGAGTGGAAAGGTTCGTGGCCGGACTCAACTTCGAAAGCCAAAAAGCCTCGACAATGCACAAACCAAAGACACTAAAGGAAACCTACGCTAAGGCAGCCAAACTCCAACAAATACCACGCAACCCACGGGGAACACACGAGGGACACAAAAGGAAAGTTGAGGGAAGTTACGCAACCCCTCCACGGAAAACAAAGGTTGCCAGGGCCACCCCGCCCCAAAACCGGGAAAAAGCAATGGCACAAGTCCCAAAGGAGGGGGCGACGGTCACCCAGGGAAGGATCCTTGCCATGAGTAGAGCCCGAATCGGAGACAGCAACGTAGTCACCGGAACCTTCCTCGTGCACACCGTTCCTGCCGTCGTGCTATTTGATTCGGGAGCCACCAATTCATTCATAGCAGACGAATTCGCCACAAGGCTCGGTTTAACCACAAGCACAGGGGTACAACTAAGACTCAAAGTGGCATCGGGCGAAGTAATGAAGTGTGATCGCATGTACAAGGACATAATGATCACCATCGGTGGAATAGAATTCCCGAGCAACCTAATCCATTTCAAGTTGGACGGAATACAGGTAATCTTGGGGATGGACTGGCTGGGGAAGTTCAAGGCACAGATCCTATGCGACGAACAGAAAGTGGTCTTAAGGGGACCAAACGGGAAACGGGTGTCCTACCGCGGATCCCCCAGGAATTCAGAAATCAGACTGGCGAACATGATTAAAATGAAGAAGTACTTAACCAAAGGGCACGAAGCCTTTCTGTGCTCAATCGAGGATTTGTATGCCAAAAATAACGAACCACAGATAATTCCGGTAGTGGACGAATTCACGGACGTTTTTCGAAGTGAGATCCCCGGAGTACCTCCACCCAGGGAAGTATAATTCACCATAGACTTGGTGCCAGGCGCTGCCCCTATCTCAAAGCCACCCTATAGGCTGGCACCAAAGGAAATGCAAGAACTGAAAAGCACAATTACAGGACTTGTTAGCTAAAGGGTATATACGCCCCAGCAGCTCACCATGGGGAGCACCGGTACTGTTCGTCAAAAAGAAAGATGGAAGCATGCGATTATGCATTGATTACAGGGAACTAAATAAGGTTACTATAAAGAACAAGTATCCCCTCCCTTGGATAGACGACTTGTTCGACCAACTCAAGGGAGCAGGGGTGTTCTCGAAAATCGATTTGAGATCCGGATACCATCAAATAAAAGTGGCCGACCCCGATATTCCAAAGACAGCCTTCCGAACTCGCTACGGCCACTATGAGTTCACATGAATGCCATTCAGGCTAACCAATGCACCTGCAGTATTCATGGATCTCACGAACCGTGTATTTTGACCCCACCTGGATGACTTCGTGATTGTATTTATTGACGAAATCCTGGTCTCCTCAAAAGACAAGGAGGAACACGAGAAGCACCTCCGCACAACCTTACAAACCCTGAGGGAAAATCAGCTATACGCCAAACTCTCCAAATGCGAATTCTGGAAGGACAGCGTGGCATTTCTGGGCCATGTGATAACCAATGAGGGGATCAGGGTAGATCCAACCAAGATCCGCGCAGTCAAGGAATGGCCTGCACCAAAGGCAGTTCCAGAGGTTAGGAGTTTCCTTGGGCTGGCCGGTTACTATCGAAGATTTGTACCCGATTTTAGCAAAATAGCCCAACCCCTGACAAGGCTCATGAAGAAGGAAATCCCCTTCCAATGGGACGTCAATTGTGCTTCGGCTTTTCAGGAATTGAAGGAGAGGCTGACCACAACCCCAGTATAAGCACTACCCTCGGGAATAGAAGGATTCGAAGTTTTTAGCGACGCTTCTAAAAGGGGGCTGGAATGCGTGCTAATGCAAAATGGCAAGGTAATAGCATACGCGTCCAGACAACTCAAAACCCACGAGGAAAATTACCCCACACACGATCTAGAACTAGCCGCCATTGTATTCGCCCTAAAAATCTGGAGGCATTATCTATACGGGGTGCAATGCAAGATCTACACGTACCATAAAAGCCTGAAATACATCTTCACTCAAAAGGATCTGAACATGCGACAACGACGGTGGTTAGAACTCATAAAAGATTATGACTTGGATATTCAATACCACGAAGGGAAAGCTAACATTGTGGCAGACGCACTAAGTCGAAAAATGAGCTACTCCCTCAACACCACGTGGGTACTGTCAGACAAACTATGTAAAGAATTTCAAAGGTTAAAATTAGAAATAGTGGAGCAAGGACTAACAGATTCGGAAATCCAACTATTTACTCTCAGAATCATACCCACACTATTCAAAGAAATCAAAGCCGGACAACAACAGGATCCTGAATTGGATAAAATCCGACTCGACATGGCCCAGGGAAAGGACGGGCCATTCAAACTATCTAATGGAGGCTCGGTGGATACCCATTACCTTGTTCTTGAAGGTAAAGCCTTTGGCCCGGAATCTTTTTCTAATTCTTTGTTGGATATGCTTAGATTCCAAGGTTTGTTGGATGGGTTTCTCGCCATAAGGGCCGAGACTTACCCGAGTTTGGTTAAGGAATTTTATCGTCACATGGTTGTGACAAAGGATGGTGATAATCTTGAGATCACTTCAAAAGTGAGAGGTGCGAAGGTAGTTCTGTCTAAAAAGAGGCTAGCTCAGCTTTTGAGTCTATCTGCTTCAGGAGTTGCTCAGTATAGCGGTAAATCGTGGCTTAGTACGGATACCATGGGGTACCGGGACTATTTGAGTTACTTGTTGGGTCGCACGAGTGGTTACACTCAAGCTTCAAGGCCGGAGAAAAAGTGGTTGTCTGCGAAACAGAGGATCTTGGTTATGTTGGTATCGGATTGTTCGTTACCCAATAACAACAAAAGTAAGTTGTTGGGTAAGTTGGAATGCACCTTTGCCTTTTGCGTCAAGAATATGGTCAAGTTCAACCTGCCAGCTTTGATGTTGCAACATATGGTTTTCTGCCGTGATCATAACTGAAAAAGCCTAGCGTATGGGATGGTGTTGAGCTGGATTCTGGTTAGGAAAGGTGTGAGTGTTGATGGTTATCTACCGAAGGCTGTGGGAAAGCTGGTGTTGGATGCCACCAATCTTCGAAGTTGCAATCTGTTTCAGTTGGAAGATAGTGATTACATCACTCTTGAAGAAGTGGCAAGGAAAGCCCCTGAGGAAAGAGCTGAGTTGGCAGCCGAGCTTGGGATTCATGCCGGGAAGTTGAACCTCGTAGTTCAGAGTTTGGGTGCCGATGAAGAAGATGAAGGTGAGGTAGGCCGTAAGGAAGAAGTGGAAGCACCGGAAGCTGCCGAGACCGAAGAAAGTGATTCTGAAAGTGAAGAAAATCAAAGGAGGAGGGAAGCTCGCACCAAGAGGGAGCATGATGCCATGACGCATGAGGAGCGCGTTGTCACCTTGCTTCGTCAACATAACCGCATGATCGAAGAAGGCTTCGCGTTCATGAAGACGCAGTTTTGTCGCCGTGTATCAAAGGCTAAATCAGATCGAGACCAGTTCAAGCCGCAGAGGAGAGGATGATGAAGAATCCGAGGAGAGCACCGAAGAGTCAGATAGCGAGTCCTTCTAGAGTGGGGTTGTGGCCGTCTTGCTTGCTCTTCTTTAGTTGTTGTTATCTTCTTAGCCGTTGTTACCGTTTAGTCGTTGTTTGCTTTTATGCTTTTTCTTGCTTGTTGTTTTGTTGTTTAGTTAGTTTTGTAGTTGGCATTTTGAGTTGGTTGACTAGTTCCTAGTTGTTGGTTAGAAGTTGGTGTTTGTGATGGGACTAGAGTTCGTTATGCTCAATTTATCCATTTATTTTAACTTTTGCTAATCCTTGTTTGGATTCTTTCTTGTCTTGAAATCTTGTGGAATCTTTTGGGGTTTTGACCAAAAGAAATTGTTCTTGACACTCTTGTCACATTGATGTTCCTTTTTACCGTTTGTTCTAATTCGTCGTACCCAAGCTTCGGGGACGAAGCTTCTTTGAAGGGGGAGAGGATGTGACACCCCGAAATCCAAATTCGATTAAGGGATTAATTAAATAATTAATCCTATTTCAATTGGTAATTTAATTCCTAAAATCCTGAAAATTCAATAGTCGGGGACTAGTAATTGACTAGTCAACCCCAAAGTCAAAGTTGTACCTTGAGCTTTGTAAGGAGTTCCCTTGTTTCCTTACACCCCTTCATGTTAGTAAGGGTATTCTTGACTTTTCACCTTGTGTTAGTATTGTAAGCTAACCTAGTAGAACACCCTCATTTCTCTTCTTACACTCCCCAAATTCTAGCTCCACCTTATCTTTAAAAAGGTAGATAGCTTTTCTTCCAAGCCAAGTTGAAGCTTTGCCAAAACTTCAAGAGTTGTCTCCAAGATTCTATCTTTCATACATTTGGGCATCTAGGAGGGTAAGATCCATGTTCATCTTGTGTTTTTAGTGTTTTCTAAGGTGTCTTTTCTTAAAGATAGAATCTTTATGATCTTTTGGTGTGTTCTTGAAGTGGGTTTGGACGGTGAGCTTTGTTAGGAGCTTGGTGAGGTGTTAAGACAAGGTTTTTGTCTACAAGAGGTAACACATGCTCTACAAAATCTATTTTGCTTACCTATATGAATATTTCTTGGATTCTACATGTGATTTTGCTATGAAATGTGAGTGTTTATGCATTGTCTTGTGAAAATGCATATCTAGAGCTTGTGTTTAAGGTTCTTGTATGCCATTGCTTGGTTATTCCTTTGATTCAAGTCACTTTGTTGTATTTGGTGAGTTTTGGCATGTTTTGGACGTGAATTTGAGCTTGGTGATGAAAATCCCCGAAGGGATTATTTCGTGTAGGTATACGTACCCGCGGGCGGAACGGCGGGCAGAGCCCTACCCGCCGCCCCACCCGCGGGGAACAAGGCTTGTGGGTAATGTACCCGCAGGCAGAACCGCGGGTAGGGACCTACCCGTGGGTCCACCTGCGGTGTACACTTTGGTGTACGATCGGGATTTATTCTCCGTGATTCTTTTGACTCGGTATTTGGTCTTTTGACTGTTCGATGTTCTTTTGTGGAACTATTTGAGTGTCTTCTCGATGTTTCCTATGTGTAGAACTATATGGTAGGAATCCATGTAGGTTTTGGTGTCGTGAATCGTGCTAAGTGTTCAACATTGTGTTTCGTTGAACCGTGATGAGTCTTGTGTGTTCTTCGGAACTACGTTTGGTTTACCCGTTTGATAAGCATTCTTGTTCGGTGTTTAAATGCTAGCGTGTGTGTTGTTTGTACCTTCTTATTGGTTAATGATAACTTGTGTTATTCATCGTTGTTGTTGTTGGGCTGTGACCCATTCCTTGATTATGGTTTCATATCTTCGTTGTGATCCGTTGATTGATTCCTGTTGAGGTGTAGTGTGTGTGGCTTTACCTGGATTGCACGATTAGTGGTATGGGACACTAGTCACCAAGGTATTGCAGTAGTCCTCGTGGTGGCCATGACGTGATTATGGATTTGTGGCCTTTGTGTAAAGTTCACGTATTTATTTCTGGGATAACATGTGTTATCCAGGGCATGTGTTGCCGTGTGTGTGATCGATACCCTCATGTACTATGAAATCGGTGGTTCTGTTGGAGGGACTATTTGAGGGGGAACGACGGTTCCTTACAAGATTCCCCCATCTTTTCTCTAAATCTTTCTTCTACCTTGTGGGTTTTGGGAGTTTGTAGAAGATCTAGTGGTGGGTGAAGTGCTAGGTTGATCTAGAGGAGCTTTGGTCTTGCTTTAAGGTTGAAGAAGGTGTTCTTGGTCTACAAGAGGTAACCCATGCTACACAAAACCTATTTTCACTTGAAAATAATGATTATTGGCTTCTACGTGACATTCTTGATGTGTTTGAGTGATTGATGCGTTGTCTTGTGGTGATGCATTTTTAGAGCTTGTATTTTAGGGTTATTGAATGCTATTTTATGAGTTATTCATAGGTTCAAGTCATATCTTTGTTGTGTGGAAGATTTGGGGTCATTTGGACTTGAACTTGGCCTTAAAACTGCAAAACAGGGAATGCTGATTTTTGGGTGTAGGGTGTACCCGCGGGTGGAACCGCGGGTGGAGCCCTACCCGTGGTTCCCCCCGCGGGGAACATGTTTGGGATTGCGGGGATTTGTCCCCCGTGATCCCTTCTTCTTGGTTTTTGATGTTTTGACCTCCCATTGTTGAATTATTGAGCTTTTGTGAGTCTTCTTGATGTTTCGTATGTCTAGAACGATGAGTTAGGAATCCACGTTAGGATTTGGTATCTTGAATCGTACTTATGATCCAACCTTGTGATTCGTTGGATTGATGTTGAGTCTTTGTGGTTCATTAGAAATATTTTGGTTTACCCGTTTGATATGCATGCTAGTTTGATGTTGTAATGCTAGTGTGTGTAGTTTGTTCTTTCCTATTGAGGTTGGTAACTTGTGTTGACCATCGTTGGTGTCGAATTGTAATCCTTCCTTGTTGAGTATAGTTTCATATCTTTGTTGTGATCCATTGATTGATTCTTGTGATGAAAACATGGGTATTGCTGTACCTTGATTGCACGATTAAGGGTATGGGACCTTAATCTCCAAGGTACAGATGTGGTATCCGTTGTTGTACACACTTTGTGTGGAATCTAGGTGTTGTTGTATCTCTAGATTCCGTGTGTTTTGACTCTTGATGAGATGATGGATTGATGTGATGAGATGATTGAGCTGGTAAAGTGGATAGTGTGGGGACTTATGTGTGAACGGACTGGTAGTGAAGGTCCGGATGGCCGTTTGGTTACTTGTGACTTGTGGGCAACATGGGAAACTCATCCCCGTTGCCAGAGATAGTAACTAACCCGTTGAGCTTGGAATCTCAATAGGGGGTGTATACACTTAAAGTTGCTAGCTCTGTTTCCATTGGGTTGCGGTCTTTGTCATTGCGATGACACGTGCATGTGATCCGGGTCGTTGCGATGACCACGTGAAGCATGATTGTTGATGATTTGGAGCCCTCCACACTGATCCACTATGAATCGAGCCGTGGTGTTGACTCCACGGTATATGACTTGGTGTGATAGTGTCCCACGTGGACTTGGAACTCGTTATGGTGTGAATATTACCTTCCATTACTTAAGAGCATGTCTATTGTGAATCCTTCGTTGTGTGTCGCATGTTGTACCTTGTTATTGAGCTTGTTGCTTGTGGTTCTATTGTCTTGTTGAGTATGTTGGTCTTTGACCTTTGTTGTGTGTGATTGATGAGTCCATTGTTGATTCCTCTCTCGGCTTTAAAATGATATATATTGTATTCCCAGTTTCAAACGCTTTTGATTATATCTATGTATATATTATGATACTTAACGCATGTTGATGGGTTACCAACATTATTCGCTGACCGGGTGTTATCCCTTATCTTTTACAGGTTGAGTAGCTTTGGAGAGCGCGTTAGTGACCTATAGATAGATTAGATCTCTTCCTTTAATAGTTGTTCAGGCCTGTGAGCCTAAGTAGTTGATTTGTTAGACTGTTTAGTGGTTAGTGTTTGCCTGTGCACCTATTGTTGTTTAGGTGTGGCATAACATCTCCCGGATTGGTGTAGTTAGCTGCCGCTTTTCTTATGTTAATGTTTAGATTGCATCTCTTTTCTAAGCTTTAATTGGTTTTAAAAGTTGTTGAAATTCGGGGGTGTTACATGTGTAGCCTGTCGAAAGTGTGCCAGGGTTCTAACTGCACCGTTACCGGGCAAATAACGCTTTTAAGGCAGTGTTATTATAACACGGGACAGATTTCCCTTCTACCATACACCTGTTGTGTCCGTGCTTCTTAAAAGGTTTCCCGCCCGCGCGTTGACGTTGTGAATATTCTCCAACAGTTAAAAGCGTTATTTCAGGATCAGTCAACCTTTAGCGTTATAGCACATTTTGTCATACACGATCTATCAAAGATCTGCTTGATGAAAAAAAATTATAAAAGGTGGGCTCAAAGAATGTGTATCCTCTTTGAACAATTAAAGTTTGTTTACTTGTTGTATTCAGTTGCACCTGTACCTACTCCAGCAGTGTTCTCTCCACTTGGTGCTACAAAAGCTAACCATGAACCTGATTACACTTCCGGCAAAGAATCGAGAGAATACAACCCTGAAATAGATTACATTCCGGGTCAAGAATCGGGTGTAACTCTGATACAGTTTAGAAATGACAATGCGGCAGCCAGAGGATACCTTCTGTCACAAATGAATGACAATTTGTTCGACATCTATGTCAAACAATACTCGGCAAAAGTCATTTGGGAATCACTGTCAGAAAAGTACGGTGCCAATGATACTGAAAATCAAAGTGTCAGAATCGTCTACAACAAAATGAGTGGAAAAGTCAAGAAGTTCAAAGGAAGATGTTTTGTGTGCGAAAAACAAGGACACCGAGCAAACCAGTGCTACCATCGGAAGGGCAAAACTAGCAAAAGTCAATATGACATAGCAAGATGAGTATTGAGTCTCTTTAAATAAGTAGTTATTTTGAGTAACTATAATTGCTCTAGCACTAAGGTCTTGCATGAAGTATGTTTTTTTAGTACTAAATACTAGTTGGGTTGCCTAGGTTTTGATTACTTAGTAGTACTTATTTCTTTAGTATGTTGAATACTAATGACATTGAATGAAATGATTTGTGCATAGATATTGCTCAAATATTTTTACTAAAATAAAATAAGAGCATATATCAAAGGCTTCAATTGCAATTTAATGAGAACATGGAAATGTCATCATTCTTGAACACTATGTCTAGGATGATGGTTTTTAAGTAAACTTCGGTTTCACCACTCGACCTGGGAGTGCTTAAAAAGTAGGGTGTTGATCATGCAGGCTAGTTATAGGGCCACTTGATCTCCACCTGAAATGAGGCTGACTTTCATATGTTGATAAACGAGGAAATTTCAAATTTGGTCATATGACTATAGGGGTCTTGTTAATTTTAGCCCCTGACTTTCAAAATTATCAATTTAGTACCTTAACTATGCAATTTTTGTCAATTTTGGTCACTCCGGCCAAATTTTCCGCCAAATTTCACCGAAAAATTTTAATAATTAAAATAATGAGGATATTTTGGTCATTTCACGCCTCTTTTCTTCTTCTCCAGCGAGTCCTTCCCTTTCTCTCCCATTTCCGGCGTTCTTTCTCCCAGTAAACCTTATCTTTAATATCATCAAGCCTCCTTTCCCCATCATCTTAATTATTTCATTGCATTCGCCGGAAACAGGAGATGAAGGGATGGACTCGCATGGGAAGAAGAAAAGAGATGTGAAATGATCAAAATACCCTCATTATTTTAACAATTAAAATTTTTCGGCAGAATTTGGCCGGCAATTTGGCCGGAGTGACTAAAATTGACAAAAATTGCATAGTTAAGGTACTAAATTGGCACTTTTAAAAGTCAGGGACTGAAATTAACAAGACCCCTATAGTCATAGGACCAAAATTAAAATTTCCTCGTTGATAAACAATCAAAGCCTTGCAATAGAAATTGTTGAAGTACTGCAATAGTAATATTGATATGCATCACATGAATGCTCTATATGAGTTTTAATCTCCTCAACCGAAGGAAAAGTTGTGCAGGTGGCAACTTTGAATTCTCCTTGTTGAGAGATATTTTCTAATGAATGTTAGTTTGAACATATTCTTGGTGTATGAGATTAATTTCTTGTAAGAATATGATGTGAAATTTATGATTATGCTGTTCAACTTGAAGTAGCATGTGGACAACATTATCTCTATGTCTTACTAACAATGAGCATTTGTATATAATATCATTATTTAAATTCTTGGTTGAGTCATCTTGAAAGACCTATAATTCTTGTTTAAAGGGAAATTATGATAGGTTGAGATAACCGAGTTTGTTGAAATATATTCAACTATTGGGTATGTATCAGGCAAAGTGCGGAGCTGCTATAGTGCTCCACAAAGAAAATTGATAAAACTCAGTCTACAATGGAGCTAATGTCGGGCACCAAAAATCAATCTGGGTAAGAGATCAAATACTTTTGAGAAAAAATATTTGTAAGTGTTTCATTGTGGGGGTGATTAACTCCTGATATTTTCACTAAAAGTTTCTCCGTGGTATTGAGAATAATGATAAAAGAGAATGTTTCATGTTAAGCATGAAAATCTCAAGTTATTATTCACGAGTAAATGAAGTACTCGTCAAAGTGCATGTAAGTTTGATCAAGAGAATTAACTTACTTGAAGGCTAATTATGAAGATTAGTCATTGGAATGACTTAAAATCCAAGTGGTAATAAATTCGTGGTGGATCCCACTTTTGTGGTCAAACGAAGCCATTAAAAGAATTACAAAATAGTACACTAGTTGGTCATTCCTACAATGTGTGTACTTGTAAGGCTGAGCTACTACTCTTAATGAATTCATAATTCTTTGAGAATGGTGGTTTTGTTGAGACAAACCTAATGAATTCACTGCATAATGACTTGAGTACAACTTAGTGCCTTTACTCAAAAGAGGTAGACTCAAGTGTTGTGCTTATATGCATCTATGTGGATGACATACTAATATTTAGCCACAAATAGATGCTATAAAAGAGACTAAACAGACGCTATGTGATAAGTTTGACATGAAGGATCTAGGGGAGACCGATGTCACTATACAGAGAAGCTATTAAGGAAGTTTAATAGCTTCGAAGTGACTCCTGCACAAACTCCTATGATCCGAGCGTAAAACTGTCAAAAAACACTGAGACGGGTGTGTCACAAGAATAATATGCCAAACTAATTGGAAGTCTGATGTTCTTAATGAACTACACCAGACCTGATATCGCCCTTGCAATAAATAGACTCAGTCGATACACTCATAATCTAAGTGACAACCACTGGCATACACTAAGGAGAGTGCTACACTACTTAAAGGGTACTATCGACTGGGGACTACACTATACTGGATTCCCAGCAGCCTTAGATGGGTACTGTGATGCGAACTGGGTAAATGACAGTAGTGATGTAAGCTCCAGCAGTGGATATGTGTTCACTATGGGTGGAGCGGCACTATCGTGGAAATCCACTAAACAATCGTGTATAGCAAGATCAACTATGGAAGCTTAGTTCATAGCGCTTGATCTAGCTGGACAAGAGGCCGAGTGGCTAAGAAACCTACTGTAGACGTGCCATTGTGGGGGGTGTACTACACCATCTGTGTCCATACACCACGATTCTCAAACTGCTATATGCGTAGCAAAGAATAGTGCTTACAATGGGAAAAGAATGCACATAAGGGTCAGACATCAGTCCGTATGACAATTGATCACGACTGGGGTAACCACGTTGGAGTTTGTGAGATCCGATAGGAATATTACAGATCTTCTCACTAAAGGAGTAAATAGAAAGGTCGTCCTTGATGCATAAAAGGAAATGGCCTTAAAATCAACAGAGTAAGCCAAGCTTACGTAAAGAAACTGAACATGAGATGTTCTATGTTAGGGTCTACGCAGAGGCAGACCCCTAGTCAAAGAGTTTGCCTTCCGAAGAACCTGCATAATCGGTGCTGATGTGTGGACATGAGTTCAAAACTACCTCTCCCTGGCTAGTTCAAGATTCAATTCACTACTAATAAGGAGAAAGTTACTCAAGTTACTACGTGTAGTTCAAGGTCTAAACCACTGACATTAATGCCAGCGCTCACTTCCGCTCAGACATTATCCTTTTACTTTCCCCTTCAAATATGTGGGGGATTGTTGTGAATAATTCAAAGAGAAAAGAGAAAATAGAATGAGTGGCTATAAATTATTGTTTAATATTTTAGGCCAGCACTAATTGCTCTATGTTGTGGCCTGCGCCACTCATGTTTTGTGTGGCTGAGATGGAGGAAGCTGCTTACTATATATAGTAGCTCCCAACATCATTTTTAGAATACACTCAACATTTATAGCTTCTTCCTTCTTTCTCGTGTGAGGATTAATATATATATATATATATATATATATATATATATATATATATATATATATATATATAAAATCTCGTGTCTGCCTATTAAAGTCAGAGCAATAGTGTGGTTCGCCTATGTGATTGCTAGTGCAAGCTATCTATAGTAGGTCTGTGTAGCTTGTCGAAAGCATGACAGGGTTTTAACTGCACTATTACTGGGCAAATAATGCTCTTAAGGTAGTGTTATTATAACACGGCACATATTTCCCTTCTACCATACACCCGTTGTGTCCGTGCTTCTTAAATCGTTTTCCGCCCGCGCGTTGACGTTGAGAATATTCTCCAACAGATTCGTCTTGATTCTTTCAAGTCGAACACTCAACAACAACCACTTTTTGTGATAGAGGAAGTTGGAGGATAACCCTAGCAAGGCGACTTCATGATTGACTCTTGGCTAATTCTTGATCAGGCAGTGAAAGACAAGTTGACGAGGAGATCTATATTGTCTCAAGGATTGTTACTGGAAGAAGCAAAAGGCTTCAGTTTACTTTTGTATTTTGTAACAAATACTTTGTGAAATTCCCCTTCGAGTTTAAGGAGAAGAGTGGAATACGAATGTTTTTCGAACCACTATAAAAATTTCTCTCCCTCTCTCTACTTTTCATATTATATATCATTGTGATAACCCCATATTTGTTATAACACTTTCAAGCAAACACACAAATTAAAACTTAGCAACAATTTGATTTATTTGGCAAGTTTAAGACTTCTACTGCAAGAAATTATATTTCCTTAACTCAGTTTCCAAAATTCAAGCTCACTTATTTTTATTTCGAATTTTTTTAAAGTCTTTTCAACTCCCCCACCCCCACCCCCACCCCCCACCCCCCTCCTCTTCTATGCTTTAACTTGCCAGGGACCAACACAATATTTATTTATTTCGGGAATTATAAAATTTTTTGAGAATTTTAACATCTGGGTAGTCATTTTGAGGTAGTTGTACGTTGATTGATTTTTGGTCACTTCCCGTAAATCTTTAATTTTCCAATCACTTTTCCGACCACCTAAAAAAATGGTCGAAAAAGTGATATTATATTTTTTTTTTACTTTTCGTCGAAATATTATAGTGGGGAAATATGTCGGAAGTTCCGACCACCTTTACTTAGTGGTCGGAAGTACCGACTACAAAATAAAGGTGGTCGAAAAAAAATTTCAGCCGTTTAAATTTTTTAAACTGAGTTGGGAATTTCCAACCACCGGTGATCGGAAATTCTGAAATCTTCCAATCTTTCTACTAGCCGATTTTTCGACCACTTTACAAAATTGGATGCTATTTCCGACCACCTTGTCCTGTGGTCGAAAATAGCGACAGAGGTTTTTCCAGATATCAAAAGTGGTCAGAACAATAGTTTTCAACTGGATTTAAGATCACTTTCATGTGGTCGGAAATTCCTTGATTTTCAACAGTGGGTAAAGATTATAATATGATCTAAATGGAATCAAATTCTCCTAAAAAGTAAGGAAGACTTTAATTTTTTATTTTCACATGTTCCAAACCAAAAAAATATTAAAAATCTATCTCTCTCTCCCTCTCTCCGTCTCTCTCTCTCTCTCCGTCCTCTCTCTCTCTCTCTCTCTCTCTCTCTCTCTCTCTCTCTCTCTCTCTACTTTTCATATTATCTATTACTATGATAACCCCATATTTGTTATAACACTTTCAAGCAAACTCACAAAACTGAGCTACAATTTGATTTATTTAGCAAGTTTAAGACTTCTATTGCAAGGAAATTATATTCCCTTTAACTCAGTTTGTCTATTACTCGTATCCCATTTTACCATCCTACGTATTATTTGTCAAATCAATTTTTTTCGTTGTTTATTTATTTGCTTTAGTAATTCCTTATTATTTTTAATATAATTTTTTAATATTACTTTTAATTTAATTTATAGATATATAAATTTTATATTCTTATAATAAAAATTTAATATTATAAAAAATTGAATTGTAAATAATTCTAGCAAACCCTCATTAACCAAGACACATAAAATTAGACAGAAGGCGTATAAAAAATGAAAAGTGATAATTTTCTAAATAAGTATAATCTTATTGAAAAAAAATCTAGCTTATTGCCCCTTGTTAGTTATAATATTAGGCATCATACTAAAATTTCTACAAACCTAACACATAAAAGAAAAACAATCAAGAACAATTACCATATACTCTTCTTCTGAAATACGACCTAATCCGCGAGCCGTTCGGTAAGTATAATCGCGGATGTCAACTGCAAATGTGTTTCCATTGCCAATTATGTAACCCTAGTGCAACATAACTTGCAAGACGTGTTACTCAAAGCTATGGATCGGATTTAGGAAGATCTAATGGCTTTAAAGTAAGGAGAAATGGAAAAAAAAATGCAGTAGCATTTTCGTAAATGACTCAAATTTTATAGTAAAATTAACAACATCATAGAATGCAACTAACAACACCAAATTGGCTGCACCTCTCATATGTACAAGTGCTATTAAAAGATGTACTATATATTGTTGATAATTGCACTTTATAGCGCTACTAGTTGCACATTAAAATTCAAGTTCTTTGCTAAAATATCACTGGAATATTGAACAGGTGCACTCTGTAACTCTGCTTCCATGCAATTTATATTATTGAAAGTACAGTTGCACTTTAGTGTTACTTGTACTTTAAATTCAAGTTATTTACAAAAATGTCATCGCGTGTGTGTGTGTTCTAATTGCTACAGATTTATTAAAGAGAACGACTCTTTAGGTTAACATGTGTTAAAAGTGCAAGTAAATGTTCCAAGTAGGCAAATAAAATGTGCAACTTAAATCATTTAAAAGTGCAACCATTTTCACCTAATAGTGCAAGTAATTTATTTGTTTACATTGATGCACCTAATGATGACATTATGTGTACTTAATATTGCTGCTTGGTGTATATTATATTATTACAGTTGTAATACATTTTACTTGCCCTTTTAATACATTTATATATATATATATATATATATATATATATATATATATATATATATATATATATATATATATATACACACGTATGTGTGTATGTGTTGTAAATGAAACATGTTCATACTTAAAATCTTTACCAACCTTAAGATTAACATGTGGCTTAAATCTTGCATCAATCCCTGTAAATTAACAAGTGGGAAATTATTGAAATATATTAATTATATTACCCAAAAATTTAAAATATAAATAAAGATTCATGACACTAAAAAATTTGTAATGATGGATAGTGTCTGTAACATATTCAAACAAAATATTTTGCACGGATACTTATATCATGAACCAATGTTCATATTGCAATATAATATTAACGAACCCAAGTTATTATAATCAAAATATATCACATAATTCCCACACCTATATTGGATATTTGTATCGTAATGGTAATTAGTGTTTCAACTGTACAATCATGAAAGTATAAATAATATTTGAGGTGTTGTGGTGTTATAAATATTTTACAAAGTTTGGTAGGAATTTATTTTGATTGGTAAAGATGTTCTGGTTAATTTTTGTTTTTTTTTTTAATGCTACTGGCTCTATTACATTGTAGTATCTGTTTATATACTTTCTCAACCTACGGAAACACAAAGAACCAATAACGCCTCCACTAAGGCTCAAACTCATAATCTTCCAAATGGAAGTTCAACCCGGGTACCATTAGACCACATAGTCCTGGTAGGTGTTCTGGTTAATTAGAAGAAAAAAATATTAAAATATGATGATGCATGTTATTTAAAGGCTGCTTATGCATGTTATTTGACTTTCCATGTTGGTTAGTAACGGAGATTAAAGACTTGGAAAGTGAGTACACATTTAAGGGGGCGTTTGGTTCATGGAATGTTAGATTACTTTAGGGAATGTTAGATTACTTTAGGGAATGTTAGATTGCTGGGAATGTTAGATTCCTGTGGTTGGTTTAAAACTAAGATATGTAAATAAGACAACGGTAATAAGATAAATTTATTAAAACGTCCAAAGCTCAACATTAGTATTAAGACAAGGGAATGTGAGGGAGTGTTATACCCTGGACCCGTGTCCTCCATGCCCATAATTTCTATACTATAGATTCATAATTTCTATACTGTAGATTCATAATTTTTATATTGTATATTCATAAAATTTATAATGTAGATTCATAATTTCTATACTGCACATTCTTAATTTCTATACTGTAGATTCATAATTTCTATACTACACATTCATAATTTCTGTATTGTAGATTCATAATTTCTATACTGTAGATTCATAATTTTTATACTGTAGATTTATAAAATTTATAATGTAGATTCATAATTTCTATATTGCACATTCATAATTTTTGTCCTGTAGATTCATAATCTGATAATTATGTATTCATAATTTGATAACTATACAGTTTAAAAATTATGAATCTATAGTACATAAATTATGAATGTGCAATATAAAAATTATGAATGTACATTATAAATTTTATGAATCTACAGTTTAGAAATTATGAATGTACAGTATAGAAATTATGAATGTACAACGTGTCCACCATGCACATGGTGGACACGGGTCCATAGCATAATTTGCCGAATGTGAGATTACCTAAGAAATTGGAGGGTATCTCACATTCCCTTCCAATATATAAAAACTTAATGCAGAGGTTATATGACATTCTCTGGGAAAGTTATATATCCTGAACCAAACATGAGAATCTTATATTACCAAATATAACCTTGGTTATCTTATATAACCTGAACCAAACGCGTTAAAGTTTTTCATATGATCCAGTTTTTATTCTTTTACGCTCTTCTGTATTTTTTGTTGTATTACAGAAAACAAGCATTTTTCTAACTTAAATTTTTTATTATACAAATAAAATTATTTATAAAAATATCGTTAAAAAAACTCTAATTGCGATCTTTTAAAAGACATCACATTGATTTTTTTTTTTAATTATTTTTTAAAATTAATATATAGTATAGTTTTATAAAGTCACTATTGTTAGTTCATTACTACAGATTATTTATAAAGTCACTACAACAAGTCAATTAAGTTACTAATTTACTATTGTATGTTTATTAAGTGAATACTACTTGTTCAATAAGTCACTATTCTAGGTTCATGAAATCAATAATGCATGTGTGTACTATATGTTAATAAAGTCACTACAACTTATTCATTAAGTAATTATTGTAAGTTAATAAAGTTGCTATCACATGTTCATTAAGTAAATACTGTAGGTTCATAAAGTGAATACTACAAGTTCATATTTGATATATATATTCTTAATTTAATTATCTTTTTTTTTTTTTTAACGAATCACATAAACTTCAATGAAATATTTTATAATGACTTATTACCATATGATATTGCTTGAGCAACCATTGGAACGGTAATACCAGAATATGAGTCTCCACCAACATAGAATGAGTTGGATTGAAATTGAAAGTGATCTTCTAACCACTATAGAATAATCCAAGTATTAGTTAACTAATGCAATTTTCACAATATATATGTGCACGTGTGCCTATCACAATGAAAACTGAAAAGTGTTTACCATGTGAATAAATTCAGCTCCATGATAACTTATTTCTACATCAGTATAATTTTTTGAACTTTTAGCGTACGAAAATCCTTTTCCCACAGGTAACTCTAAAAAGATAAAGCTTGCAACCTAGCAATAATTTTATGCACTTCATATATTAGTCAATTGAAATTGACCTTAACATTTATTGATAATGTTCTATAAAAGCACAAAGTAAAGTACCTTTGTCCATGAATAAGGATTTAGTGACAATGTAGGCAAATTTGGGTTATTCTTTGATACATCAAATAACAATGGCCCTGTGCATACGGTTAATTTAATTTAGAAATTTTTTCCTTGACACAATATTTATATTATAGGCATTGTTTATATAATTATACTTAAAAATCAATTTAGTTCTAATTCATTTTTTATATTATTTAATTTTATATTAGTGGATGAACTTTACATATCTAAAGACTAGACTAAAAGTTCTGTTAAGCACAAAACGTCACATTAGAAAATCATAACAAATCTGTTGAAACAATGAAATAAAAAATAAAAATATTTGTTATTAAAAATAATTTAAAAATAATTTTTTAACACATCAAAGTTATGCATGTAAAAAACCTATGTTAAAAAAAGAAAAGATGCAATTTTAAAGCTCATCCAATTCCTCTGTCATTCCAACAAAAGAAGAGCATCCGGGACCACAGGAGATTCAAAGTACAATTGGATCAATATTGGGATTTGATCAGACTTTACAAAATAGTAAAAAAGTTGTACATCTTTCGATTCTCCAACACCGATACATCTAATCACAATCACCAAAGTATATTAAATTCATTATATATATATATATATATATATATATATATATATATATACCCTTAAAATACAAACGTGTGGACAAAATCTAGCCATAGGATGTGATTGGATCAATGGATTAGATGAAGGCATATGACTGAAACACGGATTGTTAATTAATGTAGATAAGGACAATATTGGGAATGCATTCTCACCGTAAAAAAGGAATAATTTGGATTTAAATAGGAATAAATTTGATTTGTATAATATGCAAGAATTAAGGAAGTTTAAATCTGGTAGGATTTGAAGTCATCCCTGGCAATGAGAACCTTTACAGTTCATGTTAATATTCACTTCTATCCGTGTGTGCATGGCTGCTAATTTTGTGTGCGTGGATTAAAACAATAGGTTATGTATTAGCACTGACGTTTGGTGGACGAACAATGGTGTAGTAGTTAGTGCGTCGTTATGTGCATGCCTTCAAAAATATATGTGCATGGTTGAATCCTTGTATTTTTTTTTTATGAATTATAGTAATGATAAGTGTGATGTGAAAAAAAAATTAGGCCATTATTACTATTATGTGTGTGCATTAATTACCAAACAATATTAACTCTACAGATACAAGCTTGTCTTTGTACCATTTACGGGGGTGGACAACCACAAGAGGTGTGTTACGTTTGGGGCAGGCCCCATTGCAAAAGAAGATGTGTAGTCGTATGAGTTGCTATTAAAAAGCTTCAAAACTGCGATATATTTAAAATAATACGAATACTAAATTCATTTGAAGTTAAATTAAATAGTCGTCAAACTTTTGAATTTTACCCATGGATGTTATAGATTTAGTTAAGTTATGCACACTGCTTAACGCCAATGTGCACACACGTTTTTTTATTACTAATCCTATAAGCTAATAGTGAACTACTCACTTCTGTGAAATTTATTAAGTGTGTACCCATGGTTGAAAGTTATTTAGTTGTGCACGCACACTATTTAACGCCAATGTGCACTCATGTATTTAAAAACTAAGCGTATACGATAATATTGGACTAGTCTCTTTAGAGTTGTACCCATGGTTGGTACTTAATTAGTTGAGAGCTATGCACACTGCTTCTTTAGAGTTGTACCCATAGTTGGTATTTAATTAGTTGAGATCTATGCACACTGTTTAGCACCATTGTGCATACACACTTGTAATTACTAAGCCTATAAACTAATAATGAACTACTCACTTCTGTGAAATTTATTTAGTTTTTACCCATGGCTGACATTTATTTTGTTGCGGATGCACGCTATTTAAAGCCAATGTGCAATCACGTATTTAAAAACTAAGCGTATAAGATAATATTGAACTGGTCTCTTTTGTGAAATTCATTTACTTTTTAACCATGATTAAAATTTGTTTAGTTGTACATGCACACAGTTTAACGCAATTGTGCACACATGTGTTTATTAACTAAGCCTACAAGCGAATATTTCAACAATCACCTATGTAAATTTAGTTAGTTATTATTCACGACTGAAAAAAAGCCATACGCAATTACGCACACACCTACATGCGCATGTGCACACATGGATTGAAAAAAACTAATACATGACTAAGATATAATAAACACAGCAAGCACACCAAACCTTCAACCCACGAACATAGATTCAAAAGTAATAAATACTAACAGCAGTATTCGGACAAAAAAAAAAAAAACAATTAGTGCCAAAAAATACTATGAGCACAGTATGAAGTAGTCGTGTGCACATTACAAGGACCACCCAAAAAGACCATAGTAGATAAAACACACGTCTACACAGACGGAAGAGGAACAGAGATAGATTGTTAGGCACGAGACAAGTTTCGTAGTCTATGCACATTGAACTCAGACACTGCTAGATCCTTCATGTAACGTAGTCTTAGATTATGCAATCCGAGACCCGCTGGCTTACATAGGACTCCATGTGACGCAGAACCTTGGACCTCTAGCCTGGAAAGAAAACAATAACATCCATGCAAACATGTAAGCCAAAACACGCGATCTAATGACCACACACAACAGAACCCCAAAAATGAATTAAACGCAGGCAAAAGTACTACACCAAAGAACCGAGCACACAACCTGACCCAAACATTCACAATTACACCAACATCGAGAACCCAACAATAAATTGATCGAGTCAAATGTGAGCACACATCCTGACCAATATTACCTTTCTGTACAATTATGAATTATTACATGAAATTAACCTAATCACAATTGTAAGTTCATCACAAATTAAATGCCTAAAATATTATTTTCATGTGCATTATTATTTTTATATGCGGATAATACAAGTTCTATGTATTTTGGTCCTTGATACAACATGGACCATATGTCCATATTCCAAGATATACTTTGCCTTTTAACATCATGAGTTACTGGCAATTTTTTTTTTTTTTAAATAACTTCTTTAAAATGAAAAATATTAGATAGATAAAATTTAATCCACCAAGCAAAATTAGATAGAAACTAAGTGCGAACACCTCACGAGCAAAACCCAAAATTCGAGATTAAACAAAGAAAAAAAAAAGGCACAGCATGATTAACAACATTCTGAAACTGTAAAGGGCAATAAAATAACATGAAATCATAGTTCCACTGTATTCACTAACTCCATTCCAATACAGTTAAACACACATTGGTGATTAAAAAACAAAACCACAAAAGTTTGGTGAATGTGAAATGGTGATTGAATGACAGTAGAATCTTTTAACAAACTGATTATTCAAACACAGTTAAGCACACATTTCAGTTCATAAAAAACAAAACTTAACAAGACAGGAAATTTTAAAACGAATACACACTGTGACACTGACAAGATATTGCATCAACAAAAATGAACAAATTCAACAACAAATGCAGAATAGGAAGCAACAAAAAATAAAACCCCAAACAAACTCAAACGGATTTTGAAAGAAAAAAAATTTTGAAACTGGCCAGTAAATTGGCCAGAACCACCACCACCAGTAAATTGGCCCCAACCGCCATAGTAAACCCCAAAACAAAACCCACACCTCAACAATCCCCCACACCAAACTACCCCCAAAACCACAGCACACCACGAACCACACACCCACGACCCAGAAACCACCACCAACAAAAACCCTAGGTACCAAATCCGGGTAAAAAACCCCAATACCTCCACCCCAACCCACAAAAACCAGCGCCTACGAGCCAGCAAACACCAAAATCACCCCGGTTATACCCAAAAAATGCAGAAAAACACAAACCCCCCCCCCCCCCCCCCCCCCCCCCCCCAAAAAAAAAAAAAAAAAAAAAACACAAAAGACAAACTAACTAACCTCGACCGACAACCGATGGACCCCGCCTCTTCACTGTGCCGCGGTCCCCCGATAACCATGGCTACGTTGAATTGAAGAACAGAGAAGCAAAGCCGTGGAAGAAACGCGTGATGCGGTGAAAGCCGACACCTCCTACGCACGAAGATAAAAGAAACGGCAGAATAGAAGGAAATCCCAACGTCGCGTGAAATTACATACTAAAATCGGTGTAGGATTTAATCACTAGTAAAATACCAAACCTACCCCCCTTAACATAAAAACCCATTAAATTAAAGAATTCACCACGCGGGAATCATAGCCATCAAAATGCAAGATCTGATGACCCAGATTAGTCCACATGTTTGTACTTTAAGAGGTGTTTTCACCTGAATGTAATTCTATATATATATATATATATATATATATATATATATATATATATATATATATATATATAATTGAGATATCAAATGAGAATAACCAAGGCAAGAACTATGGACAAATCTGATATATCCATGATGGATGATTAATGTTTAAAAATTAATGAAAAATAATAAAAAATGCGATGTCATTTTTGTAATTTTCTATAGTTAAGATTGTGCATTTAGAAATGCTGTATTCGCGGATAATTGAAAGCTTGGACACATCCACACCTTCAATCATGAAAAATCAATGACTAGAATCTTATAATTACTAAATTTTCAAATTTTCAATAATTATAATATTAACCACTCTTAAAACTCCTTCAATGTGATAAGATCAGAGATGTACCCGGTTTCAAGTTCAAATGAAAGACGCCCTTCATGTCGAAACCCTGGGAGATACTCCACCTTAGAGCCTGTTGCTTCAACATGATGTGAAGAGCAAAACCATAAAACAACGACAGTTCCTAGAAGCAAAGGAAGAGAACTGCAGCTTCTTCGTCGCCAAAGATTTGCGAACAACATTTTCGTCAAATTTAATTTAATTGTTAGAAGAAGAAAAGGCCCATTTTTGCTCGGTGCTAGGTTGCAGATCTTTTATACTAACGAAAACATATAGTGACAGCGGCTTCGCACCTAAATCATAAATTTTATTAATACGGAGGATTAGTTTACTTATATATATATATAGACGGGTTCATGTGCAGGTATAACTTTCTGTGCAGTTGTGCGGTTAGATTTGAGTCGTTGATCAAATCTAGATAACGACTCAAATCAATGAAAAAAAACGCTTGTTTGGAAGAAAGCTACGCACCTTTAAGTGTTAGATCTTAAGCACAAACTCACGCACATTAAGTACAAAACCCATGCACATTAAGCACAATCTCACGCTCATTAAGCACAAAATCCACGCATTTAAGTATTAACTCACAGACCTTAAGTTTCAACAACTACTGACATTAAGCACAGACTCACGTAATTAAGTACAAAACCCACGCACATTAAGCACAATCTCAAGCACAATAAGCACAAAACCCACACACTTTAAGTATTAACTCACAGACTTTAAGTTTCAACAATTACTGACATTAATCACTAACCTCACACACATTAAGCACAAACCCTACGCAAATTAAGCACAAACTCCACTCACATTAAGAACAAATCTCACGCACCTTAAACACAAAAGCCCACACTTTAAGTTTTACCAACTACTCACATTAAGCACAACCCCACGCACATTAAGCACAAAACTCACGCACCTTATGCACAAGACTCACGCATCTTATATACAAAACTCACGCACATTAATCACAGAACCGCTCACATTAATTTTGACCTAGATTCAAAAATTACAAAATTGCCACCGCATTTTTTTTTCAAACTTTTGATAATCTTGGACGTTGATTTAAGCGAGATGAATGGCCCAGATTAAACCGCACAACCGCACCTGAGCACTCTAACCACACCAGAACCAAATTATATATATATATATATATATATATATATGTATGTATGTATGTATATATATATATATGTATGTATGTATATATATATATTTATGTATGTATGTATGTATGTATTGAAATAAATATAGATGTTGGATACGTGTATGTTGAAACTGACGTTGCGACACAATAAATTTATAACGCAGTTTGGGCAAACAACCCTAAACTGCGAGGCACTTCTCGAATTGAGAATTTGCCTAAATCCACTAAAAGCTTGATATTCAAAGTACACTTGGTTTAGGGAACGGGGATTACACAATATGATGTCCTATCAAACTATTGTAACCTAAACACTTGTACTACTTTTCAAGGGGATTTGAGTATCTCTTCTCAATGACTCTCGTGCTCACAGTTAGGTGTTGAAAGCGTAAAAACTTGTGATTGAGAGTGGCTTCTTTTATAGGATCAATATAACCTTAGTTTGTGTGTGAGTAGGTTATTAATCCTAATTGGACTTGGATTATGATATCTTCTATGATTGGGACATGGTTTTTGCCACTACTGTTTTGACAATTCATTCTAAAGTCAACACTCTCCCCCTTTGTCAAACTTTTGCAAAAACCTTGATCCTTAGAGATGCTTGTTTCTTGACTTGTCTCCCCCTTAGTTTGATATGTGTCTTTTTCTTGTTTCAGATTTTGTAGGGACTATTATAACAGAGTATGGTCAGTTTTAATAATCAAAGTCCGAGAGAAAAAAAAGATCTTAACAAGGGAAGTTAAGAACTTTTTGTTGATTGATTGGCTCCAAAGTTCTGATTGGTAAACAGAACAGTCCCAAAAACTCTTCAGACGAGATAGATTACTCTTCAGACCAGATCACTGTTTTGATTACCAAAATTAGGTACAAGGACTGTCATGAACAAGCTGTCCACAACCAGAAAGGAAAAAAAACTTGCCAAGCTATCGGTTATCCAAAGAGATCCTGTCCAAACATTTTTGTCCAAAAATATCCAAAACGAAACTTATCCATATTCCACTGTCCAGGCTCCAGTTTAGATAGATTATCACTGTTTTCAAACAACTATTCACAAAGGAATCGTCCAGGCCAACAGCTTCAAAATAAATATTGTCCCCAAAACAACACAAATGTCTAAGTTAAACATTTCTGTCCAAAATTTATCCAAAACAAAAACTCCAAATTCCACTGTCCAGGCTTCAATATTCCACTGTCCAGGCTTCAACTTCCACTGTCCAGGCTCTTCTCCCCCTTTTTTGCTAAAAGTTTGCTAGGTAGATGTTTCTGCCTGGCCATCTTCTTCTTCACTATCATCTTCTTCATCATTTTCCTGATCTTCTTCTTCAATCTCAGTTTTGTCTTCTTCATTATCAGCACTGCTTTCTGCATTGCTTTCGGTTTTTAGAGCTTCCAACCATTGTTGAACTTCAGATTTTCCTTCTTTGATTTCCATGTGTTTTTGTAATAATTGTTTTTCTGTGTCATTCAATTCTCTTAATCTTTTCTCAAAATACTTGACCAAGGTTTGACGATTAGTTGGGTCATCAGTTGGAGAAGATGTTTTGAGATCATTTTGATGACTCCCCTTTTTCAGTTTCGTAGTTGTGTTTATGGTCTTGACCAGTGTTTTTGGTCCTTGTGTTTTCAGTCCTTGTTTGACTAGAATGGCATGGATCAGATTTGGAAAGATGAGCAAAGCCTTTGTCTCACTACCTTCTGCCAGTTTTGTGATCTGTGAGTACATAATATCTCCAAGATTTACCTGGATTCCCTTTCCTATTTTGTACAGTAGTTCTGCCAAACTTCTTTTGATTGTAGATTCGTGTAGTGAGGGCATCCAATTAACAAGTGCAATTTTCTGTAGTATAGCATACTTGCTTGTTAATGAGGCTGCTTTGACTTTGTTTTTATCAAAACTTGCATTCCCGGCTGTAAGTTCTTGGATGATCTGTTCATTCTCTATTTGAATTTTTTGTTCTTCATTTGGTGTTCCAAGTTGAGCATTGATGATTTCTGGGTTGAAGTCATAAAATTTTCCCCTCAGATAAGCCTTTTCATACATAAGGTTGTTGGGAGATGTTGAGCCTTTGGTGAGATTGCAGTAAAATTCTTTTACAACCTGTTCATCATAGGGATCTATATTGATGACTGATCCTAAGAGGTGGGTTTTTGTTATAGCCTCAGTGATTTGTTCACTATTTTCCAGCTTGTCTAGAACTAAGAGTTTTTGACTGATGACCTTTTTGTCCAAAAATTTGTTCCATCTTTTGGCATTTTCTTTGGTCAGGAATTTTGAACTATAGGGTTTTGGCAGTTTTGACAGGTCAGCATCACTAACCACCTTTTGTTTCCCTTTATCCTTAGCTGTCAATTTCTTTTTCTTCTTTTCTGCGTTTTCTTCCCCACATTCCGTTTCTTCTCTTACACTATCAGGGGTCCAATCTTGTTCTTCTTCTATAATTTTTCTTTTTTGCTTCTTTGCATTATTCTGCCTTGGGGGAGGAATACTGGGAGTTCTTCGGGGAGGTCTAGCAGAAATTGGGAAGTCGCTAGGTAGTTTTGCTCTGGGGTCTGCCCCTTCATAGGGGTCAGCCCTCTTCTTTTTCCTCTGTTCTTTGTCGGACAGAGATGCTGGAGGTGGAGGGTCTATAGTGGGTTCTTCTTCTTCTTCTTGGGTGGAGATAGCATTTTTCCTTAATTCAACTTCAACAGATGGGGAGATTGTAAGATCTCCGTGCAAATCAACTGTAAAAATACCTGGATTAGGGTTTTGGATTTCACTGAACGGGACTTGTGAGATGGGAACTGGGTCCATGATGGTGGTGGTGTCCTCCTCTTCTAGGCATACCGGGTCCGATGGAGCACCTTTGCCGGCGTACTGAGAAGTGGCTCCTTTCCGAGGTATTCTTCCTTGCCTTTGATTCCTCGTTCTAACCATCGTTGCTCTGTTGTAGGATGTAGAAGATGATTGTGGAAGTGATTGTGGGCGACAGATTGCAATCGGGTGTTGATTTCATATTGGGGATTTTCTAGAAATGGACCGGGTTCTGGGCTTTTCAATGGTGGGCTGGGTATGGGCCTTTTGAAAATGATTTCATATGATCTCCTTATAGATGACGGTATGGGCTCCCTTTTTTTTTTTTTTTTTTTTTTTTAAAAAAAAGAAATGACTCGTGTATTTGTTCATAAATTACACAGTCCTAATTCGGCTCTTAATTTTGCATATCTATTCCCATCAAGTGCCTTTGTTAGTGTGTCTGCAAGTTGATTTTCAGTGTTGATATGTGTGAGATTGATGATTTCGTTTTCAACTAACTCTCTTATAAAATGATGTCTGATGTCGATGTGTTTTGTTCTCGAGTGTTGTACTGGATTCTTGGAGATATCAATTGCACTTTTGTTATCACAGTGTATGGTCATGGTTGATTGATGTATTCCATAATCTTCTAGCGTTTGTTTCATCCAAAGTAGTTGCGTACAACAACTTTCGGCTGCAATGTATTCTGCCTCTGCTGTTGATAATGATATAGAGATCTGTTTTTTGCTAATCCAAGATACGAGATTTGTTCCTAGAAAGAAACAACCTCCTGAGGTGCTTTTTCTGTCATCTAGGTTTCCCGCGTAATCAGTATCACAATAGGCTGATAGGTGGTGATTGGTATCAAAAGAATACCATAGTCCTAATTCGGTGGTTCCTTTAACATATTTGATGACTCTTTTTACTGCCTTTAAATGTTGTTCAGTAGGATTTGCTTGATATCTTGCGCATATACCTACTCCAAAGCTTAGATCTGGTCTACTGGCAGTTAGGTAGAGTAGTCCTCCTATCATACTTCGATATAGGGTTTGCTCAACTTGTTTCCCTTTTATATCTTTTGTGATCCTTTCTGTTGTTAGAACTGGTGTTCTGACAACTTTGCTTTCTTCTAGTCCGAACCTCTTAACTAGATTTTTTGCGTATTTGCTTTGTGATATGAAGATCCCACTGTCTTGCTGTTTGATTTGTAAACCTAGGAAGTAGGTTAGTTCTCCAACCATGCTCATCTCAAATTCACTTTCCATGTTAGTGATGAATTGATTTTTGTGATCCTCAAGTGTTGATCCAAATACTATGTCATCAACATAGATTTGGGCAATGACTATGTCTTGACCATGGTGTTTGACGAATAGGGTTTTGTCCACGCTACCTCTTTTGTACCCTTTTTTTTACTAGAAACTCAGTGAGGTGTTCGTACCACGCTCGTGGTGCTTGTTTTAGTCCATATAGTGCCTTGTTGAGTTTAAAAACACTTTGTGGAAAATGGGGGTCTTCAAACCCTTTTGGTTGAGCAACATAGACTTCTTCTTTTAGATATCCGTTTAAGAATGCCGTTTTTACGTCCATTTGGTAGAGTTTTATTTTGAGAATGTAGGCTACTGCTATGAGAATTCGGATTGATTCAATTCTGGCTACTGGAGCGAATGTTTCCTCAAAATCTGTCCCTTCAACTTGGGTGTATCCTTGCGCTACTAGTCGGGCTTTGTTTCGTATAACGTTCCCTTGTTCGTCTGTTTTATTTTTGTAGATCCATTTTGTCCCTATGATATTGGCATTCTCTGGTTTGGTGACTAACTGCCAAACGTTGTTTCTTTCAAACTGTTGTAATTCCTCATGCATGGCTCCCACACAAAATTCATCTTTTAATGCTTCCGTGATGTTTTTGGGTTCTATTTTTGAGGTGTAGCAGTAGTCATAGTCTCCTTCTTCCATTTTTTGATAGTCTCGTTTTTCCCTCTAGTTCTGATTCCTTCATTTAGTCCTCCTATAATGTTTTCTATTGGATGATTTTTCTGTATCCTGGTCTCATCAGTGGTGAGGATTTCTTCCTTTTCTTCAGAGTCTACAGCTTCTTCTTTTTCTAATGATTTTGATTCAGAATTCTGGTCATGTGATGTTGGAACTGTTGTTTCAACAACAGTTATCTCTTCGTCATTTTTGGGGAAATCTTCTGTTGTGTCATTGACCACAACATTGATAGACTCCATGACAGTGTTTGTCCTAAGGTTATATACTCGATATGCCCTGCTGTTTGAGGAGTATCCTAGGAAGATCCCTTCATCTCCTTTGACATCAAACTTTCCCAATGGTTCTCTATCTTTTAGGATATAACATTTGCTTCCAAATACATGTGTGTGTTTTAAATTTGGTGTTCTTCCTTTCCAGATTTGGTATGGTGTCATGTTAGTCTCTTTTCGAATGAATACTCGGTTTATCAAGTAACATGCTGTGTTAACTGCTTCTGCCCAGAATTTTGATGGAAGTCTTTTGTGATTTAAGAGGACTCTTGCCATTTCTTGGATGGTTCAATTCTTTCGTTCGACTACCCCATTTTGTTGGGGTGTTTTTGGTGCGGAGAACTCATGATGAATTCCATATTCTGTGCAGTATTCCTTGAATTTTGAATTCTCGAACTCCCTTCCATGGTCACTTCTTAGGCGAATAATTTTTCCTATTCTTCCCTCCTTTTCATTCTGAATTTTGATAATGAGGGTCTTGAATGTTGTAAATGCTTCAGATTTTTCTCTAAGAAAGTTTACCCACGTGAATCGTGAGTAGTCATCAACTGTTACATAGACATATCTTTTTCCTCCTATGCTTTCTGTCTGAGTTGGTTCAAACAAATCCATGTGAAGTAGTTCTAGGATTCTAGAAGTGTATATTCCTGAGGTCTTCTTATGGGTTGTTCGGGTTATTTTGTTTTCAAGACATGCATCACGTTTTTTGTTTTCATCTATGTCAAGTGTTGGAACTCCTCGATAGACTCCTCTCTTTAAGCCCTTTTTCATGTCATGAAAGTTTATGTGACCCATCCGTTGGTGCCATAATTGTGTTTGGTTGACGGTTGTCTGTAGACAAGATAGATCACCGTCCCATGTGTAGCATTTATTTGTGGATTTTCTTCCGATCATAGCACATTCATGGTTTTGATTGAGAACATTGCAACTATCTTTTGTGAATTCTACTTTAAGTTCATCTTCACATAGTTGACTTATACTAATCAGGTTTGCTTTTAACCCTTGTACTAAGAAGACTTTTGATAATTTTGGTAGTCCAAGTACATTTAGGGTTCCATTTGCAACAATTTTTCCTTTTCCTCCATCTCCAAAGGTAACATATCCTTCATCTTTGTAATGTATGTTCTCTAAACTTTCTTGATTTCCAGTCATATGCCTGGAACATCCGCTGTCAAAATACCATATATCTTGCTCCTTGTTTGTTTTGGAGGTGTATGCAACATTTTGATCTTTTCTTACCCAGACTTTCTTGCTACTATTTTTGTTGTGTGGTGGCCAAACTCTGTTGTTTTGTCTGTAGTAATAATCATTTTGTCTTTTGTAGCAATGTGCTTTGATGTGTCCTAGTTTGTGACAATAGTAGCATCTTATTCTTCTTCGATGTCGGAAGTGCTGTTGCGACACTTCCTGTATTTCAGGTTGGTTATTTTCACTGGTGTCCGTGCTTGGAGTCCTGGGTCTTTCGTTTAGCCCTTTGATTTCTTGTAGTAGTTTGGCTTCATTGTTTTTGAAGTCTGATAGTTCTTTTTGAGCTTCTTCGTATTGTTTCTCCAATCGTTCTTTTTCATTTTTTAAATAATGATTATTTTCCATGAGTTCCAAATTTTTCTTGACGATTTGTTCCCACTTGGCGTTTAGTTGAGTATATGCTTCTAGTAGCTCTTGCATATCATCACTATTGTTGTCTTCATGACTAGCAGTGAAGGCTACGAAGTTTGTGTTGTTGTCATCTTCTTCACTTTCTGAGTCATCGCTCAGAGTTGTTATATATGTCTTGTTTTTTCTTTTCAGGTATGTGGCACACTCTGATTGAATGTGTCCAAAGCCTTTGCATCCATAGCATTGTATTCCTTCTGTAATTGTATTATCTCTTCTCTTTGGATTGAATGGTTTTTGATTTGCAGAATTTCCTTGGTTGTTTGAAAGATTTTTATTTCTGGACTTGTTGAATTTTTTGAGAACTCGGTTAAAATTCTTTGTCAATAGAGCTATTGACTATTCCAAGGTTTCTGAATCAATTTCTGAGTTCTCTTCTTGTCTGGACTGTAACGCAATTCCTTTACCATTGTTTTTCTGATTTTGTAGCATCTCAAGTTCATAGGTTTGAAGATTTCCTATTAGGTCACTAAGTCTGTATGTATTCAGATCTTTATTTTCTTGAATAGCGGTGACTTTCATTTGGAATCTCACAGGTAGTGAGCGTAGTACCTTTTTGACAATTCTATGTTCGGGTATCGGTTCGCCTAGGTTGAATGCATCTCCAGATATACTTAATACTCTGGCACTGAATTGGGTGATGCTTTCTTCCTCTCCCATTTTCAGGTTTTCAAATTCGGTTTGTATCATCTGAAGCTTAGATTGTCTTACCGTTGTGTTTCCCTCATGATGATCGCATAATATACTCCATGCAATTTTGGCTATGCGTGTTGATGCAATTAGTTTAAAAGTGTCTTCGCTCACTGCTCCATATATTGCATTCATAGCCTTTGAGTTGAAGTCATATTCCGTTTTCTCTTCTTCGCTCCAATCAGTTCTAGGTTTTGCATTACCTTTATCATCAACTGGAGTTTTCCATTCATTTTCTATTGCATTCCAGACGCCTTCTCCAAGTGCTAGAATATATATCTGCATTTGAGCTTTCCAATAGGAGAAGTTTGTGCCAAGTAGAGCCGGGGGTCTATTGTTTGAAAGACCTTCTCTTGGGAACTCCATTTTGGATCCTGCTAGTAACTTGAGCAGACCTGCTCTGATACCAATTGAAATAAATATAAATGTTGGATACGTGTATGTTGAAACTGACGTTGCGACACAATAAATTTATAACGCAGTTTGGGCAAACAACCCTAAACTGCGAGGCACTTCTCGAATTGAGAATTTGCCTAAATCCACTAAAAGCTTGATATTCAAAGTACACTTGGTTTAGGGAACGGGGATTACACAATATGATGTCCTATCAAACTATTGTAACCTAAACACTTGTACTACTTTTCAAGGGGATTTGAGTATCTCTTCTCAATGACTCTCGTGCTCACAGTTAGGTGTTGAAAGCGTAAAAACTTGTGATTGAGAGTGGCTTCTTTTATAGGATCAATATAACCTTAGTTTGTGTGTGAGTAGGTTATTAATCCTAATTGGACTTGGATTATGATATCTTCTATGATTGGGACATGGTTTTTGCCACTACTGTTTTGACAATTCATTCTAAAGTCAACATGTATGTATGTATATATGTAAGTATTTTCCCTAATATAATATATTATAATATATTGTATTAATTAAGTAGTTCTGGTGCAAGTGGAATATTAAGTCAGTTAGTGGCTTAATCTGTTAGGCAACTCAGGATATCTAGTTAAGCTTTAACTGACTATCTGCCTACGTTGATGGCATGTAGGCTTCTAAGCAAAACAATCCTTGCATAGCTCCCGTGTTCAGAATACACGCACCATCAGGTATTCGGGAGAGAAGTGATAGACAAAACACTAACCTTTATTCAGCAGGTTTACCATCCCGTGGCAACACTAACAACTATGGCAAGGGACATTCAGATGATTCTTAGGCTTCCGCTACTACGAGTCAGGTTACTCGTTACTTTAGTTTATGTTAGTCAATTTATTATCTAACATTTGGTATCAGAGCCCTAATAATCTCTGCCTGGCTATTTGTATTGCTGCAAAAATTATTTCGATAATGGATATTAATCCCCATATACATTTTCGTATGTGTTCCGTTCGAAATTTGTCCTGGAATTGTTTTATTGTTGTTGCTATTTTTCGAGAGAGGCACGGTGAAACTTTTGACATGCAAGACGAGTCAGAATAGTCCGCACATTCCCACTGAACAACATCTGCGACCGAGTTACAAGGGCCTTAGTTTTCCAGTGGCGACTGGTTCATGGGTGACGACTCCGACGTGGGGCTGCAGCTTTGGTTCTCCGCTGCGCTGTGAGTTCTGCCGCTGGGAGGACACCGCCATGGGCGTAGCGGTGGGCTACTGTTGGTATCGGCGGTGGCGTGGCGGTGGCGTTACGGTGAGGACGACGGCGGACGTTGGCGTTGCATTGAGGACAGCCGACAGAGGCGAGTTGGACTTTCCGATTGCGTCGCTACATCTCCCCTCCTTCAGGCGTTGCTGGTGCCGAGAGGCGAGTTTTGGACATTGACATCGCGGCGGCGGATGGCGATGCGACTAAGGCTGCCGGCGCTGATCGCTGCTCCTCAAGCTCAGGGCTGCGCTGGTTGCTGGGTTCCCGGTGAGGATAATGACGGATACGGGCTGGGTTTTCGACGGTGGTGCTCTACCGTGCGGCTTCAGACTCCAGCGTTGTCGTCGCTGATATCTCTCCATCCAGAAAGCTGCATACAGGGTTGTACATGATTTTTGTTGGCAATGGCAACGGAGAAGACGGGACCACATACAACGGAGGTACCTTTTGTTTCTCCTAAAACTTTGGACAGTTATTGTTGTACATGGTACGCCTTTAATCATGCAATTTACTTTTATTTTACCATATATTGATATATTTGCCTTATATTTAATAATTGCATATTAATTTTGGTAAATGGTGATTATTTTGTTTAATATTGCCATATTAATATTATCTTAATTAATATTGTAAATTATAGTGGCAAATGGTAAATATTAGTAATTGCATATTTTTTCAAATAATAATGCCCTTTAGTTATTCTTTATTTTTTGGCATTAAAAATTTAAAATTGAGATTAATTATGGCATTATTTGTGATTGAATTATTGCCATTATTATTACCATTGCAGTAATTCCTGTCACAATTAAATTATTATTCATTTTTGAGCAAATATTAAGTTTTAATTTAATATTGAGAGTTATATTAATGCCCTTTAGTTTTTCTTAATTTGGCATTAAATTCACAATTAAATTATTATTCTTGAGCAAATATTAAGTATTGAATTTGCTGCTTGAATTTTAATTTAATATTAATGTGCATATTAAATTGTCTGGATTATTGCAATTTATTTAGTATTTATGAGTTAATAATATATTAATATGCAAAATCCACACATGGTTTGTATATTCATAAATTATTTTATTATAATTGTTCATTTAGAAAAGCATATATTAAGGATGGATATAGCATATTATTAACTCATAGTTTTATGTTAAATATCGTTCAATTTTGGATCCTTAGGTTAATTTTCGACATTATAACCTATTAAGACAGCTTGTTTGGTTTCTCATTTAATTTTTAGCATACTTTAGTCCTATTTTTCACTTGGACTTTAAAACCTAATTTGAACAAGCTATTTAGGACCTATCTGGGTCATTAAAGTATGGATTCCACCTTCTTTGATTGATATTTTAGTAATAATTGTAGCACTCTTTTATTTGATTATAAAATTTTTATTAAGTTTTAATTATTACTAACTACCGTATTTTGTTAACGGTATTTACCATTGGTGATAATATAATGTCCGGATCTATTTTCATATTAGAACATTTATCATTCATGTTATAATTAAGTTGAGACATTAAGGTTTATGGGTCTGACTTAAGCAATTTAGTGCTATAATTATTATCATTGCGTGATTTTGAGTCATTAAGGGTTTAAGGATTACAATTACCATTTGAAGTCATTAAGAATTATAATTATTGTTTTGGCCATTAAGCATTATAACTATTATTTAAGTTGATTATGTTTTAATCTATTAATAGTTTTCAGGGTCTTAACGATAATCTTAAGTATTTTACATGGCAAGCAATGTACATAGTTGATATATTGCATTTATAATGGTAATTTGGTTATACCTTAATTTCAGTTTCCTTATGACTCATTATTGTCATGGTTAATTATTATGTGGTTAATTGAGATTAGTATTTGGCATCCCATAATTACAGTTTTGCATTAATTGTAATTATCATTAATTTCCAGTATTAATCACTGTTATTAAGTTTATGGACTAATCTCATTTATTACCTTTCATAATAATTATTAATTCATGGTGATTTACTATATTTGGTACATTGGTAAGATTACCCATGTCACTTCATTTTTTTTCATTACTATTAATAATGGTAATTGAGTGTTACCAATAAACTGTTACATACCATTGGGCGATTCATTGAGATTACTA
Source organism: Ipomoea nil (assembly GCF_001879475.1). Lineage (NCBI taxonomy): Eukaryota > Viridiplantae > Streptophyta > Magnoliopsida > Solanales > Convolvulaceae > Ipomoea > Ipomoea nil. The sequence continues at coordinate 669,223 of NW_017617577.1, forward strand.
ACATTGACGAGTCAACTAAACTCTCTGCGAAGATTGGAGATTTCGGAGGCTTTCTTCGCTATCGATGTTAGTGCTATCGATAGATGCAGTTTGCATCATTAAGGTACACAAATCAATAATTGCAGTTTACAGTTTATTGTTATTGGTAACTACTGTTATAGTTGTTATAACTGTTAACTGCTTTGAACTAGTCACATTTTATCTTTAAGAAAATGGAAACATTAAGATATGTATGACCATGTTTGTCATTATATTATTAAATGTTAACAGTGATTATAATGATCCTTATTACTATTAATATTTTGACAACATTATTTTTATGGTATTAAGTCATGCATTGTTTCCAAATGGATTTAAGTGACATTTATTTTTGGAATTCTTTTATTAAATTTTAAACTTATATCTAAAAATGTTTTAAAGGTTAACAGTTTTAACTAATTTTTTTTCCATATTGAGTCTTCAAATTAACATAATAATACTATTATGGCTATCTATTGCTTTTTTTTGGTTTATTTGCAATTTTATGTCATTAATGATACTATTAATTGAGTCTTGGTGTAACACCCCGAAATTTTTCAATTTTTTTGAAACTTATATAATAGAGTTAAATTCTCATTAATTCCCAAAAGTATAATATAAAAGTATGGGGTGCTATGCCACACCTGAGCTAGAGAACTCAGGTGCACAGGCTAATGATCTAAATCCTTAATAATGTCAATACATAAACATGGCACGCACGCCGAAAAGGAACTATCTACTCTACGCTTCCAATCTCTGACACGCTCCAGTGCCTACTCATCCGTGCCTGAAAGCCAAATATATCTGTTCAGCGAGAGATGCTGGTAACCCACTCCAACGCGTTGAAATACATTATAGATAGGTATATATATATATATATATATATATATATATATATATATATATATATATATATATACATATACAAAAATCATTTCGAAGCAGGAAGCTATATACTTAAGAGACACTAGTTTTAAAACCGGGAATAGACTCAGCAAATTGGGACCAGCACATCAAACAGTAATAAACAGTTAAGTAGAAATAACATCATAAGGATTACGCAACTAAGGTCACAGATCACTTTCTAATTTCAAAACACATCATCACTTAATCACCATTCATATCACATAAACATTGATGGCGCCACGGGACCAATCGCATTCCCCGAACATGAGGGTTAATGCTTATAGCATTAACACGGCCCCGCAACACCCTACCTCAGTACCGTGGCACGAGGGCAGTTGACCGCAAACAACCCTTTGAGAACCGCTAACGTACTCAGCATCGGATCACGATCCGACACATCGCTGACGCACACAGTCGGAAGACCGCGATCCCCTTTACAAGGGGGGACTTACGACCCTACACACCGTCGATGCGCACAGTCGGTGGACCATAGCGGATCAAGCCCGACTTACCGCTGAGCTATACTCAGTCGGTGGGCAAAGATCCTCGGAGACTATGGCCCTACACACTGTTGTCCCACCATTCGGTGGATCGCAGCCAGCCGTAGCCCTACACACCGCCTGATTACTTAGGTCGGTGGACTACAGCCTTCCTCGGCTTATTGGCCTTACACACCGTCCTGGCGCGTTCAGGTCCGGTGGGTCATAGCACCGAGGCCCATATTTGGACCTGTAGTCCAAGAAGTGTATCAATTTGGCCTTAGCCACTTCTGAGCCTTAGCTCAAGAACAATCCATTGGCCTTTAGCCACTTCCGGACCTTCGAAACCATCCATTTGATCTTCAACCGACTTCCGAACCTTAGTTCGGGAATCACCCAATTGGCCTATAGCCAAAATGGGGGGTCATGTAACACATAACACGTAGGAGCACGTAGTAGCATATTGGGAGGGAAAGACATATAAATAAACTTACGTGTGATCATTCACATACTAAGAATAATTCTTAAGGGCTCATACAACTTCCACCTAGGTCCACGGGTTACCAATTCAACTAGCATGCAATTCCTAAGACTCTTTTATCCTACGAACGACACCCGAAATATCAAACTAGACTCAGGCACGACAAACGGGGTCCGTTGGGACACCACGAGGGATGGAGAACATCAAACGGGGAAGCCGGGGACTCGGGGTGGGGTACGGACCAGCGGGTAGCTGGTGGGTGGGGGTCACCCGCCGGCTGCCCGCTGGTGGGCACTGTTCCGGGCAGCGGGTAGCCGGCGGGCAACCGGCTGCCCGGCGCTGGGCCGTGCCCTTTGGGCAGCGGGTAGGTGGTGGGTTCCCCCACCCCCACCTACCCCCCACTGACTCTTTACTCGTATACTCGTCCCGGGAACCTTTGTGGAACCCGAAACTATGCTTAGACACTTTTAAACACAAATAATGACATCACGTAAGCAATTAACGGATCAAAAGCAAGAATCATGTAGGACTTATCCTATTACGACTTCTAATATAAACAATACCCGAACATGCGAAATCCCACCCAAATATAAGTCAAGATCATCATAATACAAATTCCCAATCCAACCTAGGGCTCTAATCCCACCCAAATCATCAAGAACATATTTTATCTTTAACAGAAAGAAAATATCAAGATCCATCAAGAATCATCATATCATAATCAAGAACTTCTTTTTTTAACATCAAGATCATCAAGATTATCAAGAAAGCATATAAATCATCTTATCAATCATCAAGAACATAACATCATTATCATAGAAGAATTTAATCAATACACAAGGATTTAAAGGGAGGCCAAGGAAGGAAATTATAGCGAAGAAAATAGGTTTTGTTGAGACATGTGTTATCTCTTAGCCTTAATTGATTTCCTTGGCTATGAAGGGTCTTTATTTAGGATTCCTCTTTCTTGATTTCTCCTAAGGGGATTCTGGGAACTTCTTGTGTGGTGAAAGATTATTTGTGATGTGTGATCTAGGTGCCTCCTATGACCCTATTTATATATATATTTTCCCAAGAGTCCTAATTGGGGTCTAAATGCTATGGTCTTGCTAATTCTATTCCTTATAGGACTAAGGAGTTGGTTATAGGGATGTGGTCCCATGGACTATGGTGGACCTTTCTTAGTTGATTAATGGGTTTTTAATTCTCTTTTTAGGGCAATTGATTAAATATTTGGTTAGGGTTAGGGGTCGTAACACGGGGTGTTACACTTGGAGAGTGATTTTAAATCAATTCAAAATTTTGGATAAACATATTTTGCAAATGACTATTGTCATTATTGTACATCTATCTCATAATTTATTTAGTGTTTGAATTATGATTTTAGAGGTTATTGCACACATTTGGTTAAGTATGAATAATTAAATGCACATTTGGTGTTTTTCATACTCTTTAAATTTTTTTATGCTTTTAATCAAAGTGCATAATATTAAGTTTAATTATGCAACTAGAATTTGTGAGATTTTTATTTACGAATAAAACATATACTATGGCTTGATATTTTTGAATTCAGCCTGTTTCTCACAAATTTGATTTTATGCAATTAAAACATTTTCACGTGGGCGTATAGTTTTTAACCTTTCAAAGTATATATCTATTATATTATTATTTAAATTTTGGATTTCTTTTGGTTAGAAGTCATATTAATTGTATACTTGAGGTTATTGCTCATATTAAAATTGTTTTCAGTTATGCAATCTATTTGGAACAAATGAGTTTATTATTTAATTTTATGCATATCTGTTCTAAGCATAATATTTTATTTTTAGATTATGCGATTTATTATGCCTTTAGAAAGCATAGTTTAAGAATGTATTTAGTTCCTTAAGTTGAACTTTATGCATAAAATTAATTGCGGTAGTGCCTAAATTTAAGCACGTTTAGTCTGTTAATTTAGTTCATTTATTTAAAGCCTTATCCATAGGTGAATCTACAATCTTATAGATCGCCCAAACGGTTTTACTTCAAACATGAGAACGCATGACTTAGGGAAGTTTCTTGGGGAGGAATACTAGTTCTATGGCCCTGGCTTAAAAGCCTTGTTGCTACTAGTTCCCTTGCGACGCTACTCTGTCTAAGGAGTTGGTATTTAACCGAGCTTCGTCTCGAACAACTTTCGTGTGAGTATACCTAATAATTGTCTATCATGTGTTGGTTTAATTTGTTTGTTAGGCTTTAAATTCCCCTTTTGCCAAGTGATTACAATTTTTAGATTAATTAAAGAGTAGCCACAACATCTTTAATTTACTAAAAATTGTCTAAAGTTCAAATCACATAAAGATGGCAATGATAAATGTCTAGTGATCCTATAATTTTAATTAGTTGGGGAGTAGCCACAACATCCTTAATCAGTTAAAATTATATATTGAGTTGTTGGGTCACAAAAAAGTTGATAAAAAATGTCTAGTGATCTTATAATTTTAATTAGTTGGGGCGTAGCCACAGCATCCTTAATTAGTTAAAATTATATATTGAGTTGTTAGGGTCACATAAAGTTTTAGACATATCAATTGTGATTAATTGTATGTAATATGATGGAATTTAGCCCACAGGCAATTTCGTTATATTTATATGATTAATTAGGATGAAATACTGAACTATGATCATAATTTAGCCCACAGGCAATTATGTATTAGAATTTAGTTTAGTAGTTTTATCAGTAATGATAGGAATACAGAATTTTACTTTATGAGTAATTTTCACCTTTATCATGAAGCTTAATTTTATGATGTAAACTTTAGGTAATCTATCTTAATTTCCCCACAAGGATTAAGATAAGGAACATGATCTCTTAAGTTTTTCGTCATAATGGTTGTAATGAATCTAATTGAATTAAAACTTTAGCCCACAAGCAAGTTTTATGTCACTAGATTCTTCAACTCATTTGATAATTGTTTCATCATAAAATTTCAGTTGGATCTTATTGAGTAAAACTTTAGCCCACAGACAAGTTTTATGTCAATAAATTCATCAAAACACATTAGATAGTAATTTTATCTCACTTTCTTAGAATTTATAAATTTAGTTCAATTATAATTCTAAGTTTCATGGTTTGCATTGGCAAAACATGTATTTAGTCACTTCCCAAAATTTAGATACACCTTTTATTAATTATTTATCACGAAGCTTACTTGGTTATTTGGACTAACTATAGTAAGTTGCGTGGTATGATATACCTCTTTTGGATTCCAATAATAAAATGTATCCTTTTGAGCCAGATTCCAACTTGGTTTTGGAAGGCGTATTTTATTATTTTTGTATGTCCAATTATGGTGGAGAATCATGTCCTCATTAATTATTCATTTAGTTGGACTATAATTTGAACCAAATATTGATTATTTAGTATGCCCAACTAATGGTGGGGAATTATATCTTCATTATTTAGTTGGTCAAATCAATTATGAGTCTTATATCATTAATTTTGCTAAAGAATATCTTAATCAGTGGGAGTGATAATTTAGAAAGAGGTCATTAAATACTCCCCTAAAGCTGATGGATGTAATTGTTTTCATACATTCCAAATTGGATTGTGCATCTAGCAATAAGTCCAAAAGTTTCCACAAGTATTAATTTAGTTTTTTTGTTCTTATAATTCATAAGTTCATTTCATTGAACGTTTGGTTGTACAACATATTTATGAAAATGTTGTAACAATATTAGTGAATTTATTAGAACGAAAACATTTAACTTGTGGTGCAGTGCCAATTAATAAATTCTTTAGCAATTAATAGTCTTTATGTTCTTAAAAATTGATCCTGGGCCATTTTGGTTTGTAAGGCTCAAAACAATTTTGCTAGACTGTAAGTAAGACTCATTATGTTGAGTTAATTTTGACATGGACTTTGAGATTATTTGGGAAGTTGGTGTATGTTTAAGATTCCAAATTTATGGACTTAGACTTTTTTGATTTGTTGTCTAAGTTATTGGAATGTTTCTGTGACTTGACTATCTTTTGGCTATCTTAATGAGTGGGAGTGACAGACGTGTCAACTCCAAGCTCTTAGCCGTTAGAGGTAGTGTTTATGTTAACTTATAAAGAAGTCATAGAATAAAGTTAGCATTATGCTAACATTAAGAGATCTCTACTTAAGGCATGCTTCTAAGATTTTAGAGATCATATAGTGAATTTGGATGGTTTCTTCATTTAGTTGTGCACATAATATATTTTGAGAAACATCTATTAAGGGACTAAGAACAAATGTAGGGTTTGTTCATAAAGAACCTAAGTTAGGGAATTTAAATGCAAGTGATCACAGAAGATATTACTCACTTGATCAGTAGAGGACGTATTACTATGGTTCATGTGTCTTGTTCTTTAATGGAGGTTGTGCCAGTACATGCACCAAGTGGGAGAATGTAAGTTGTAACACCCCCCAAACAAGACATATATAAAAGCCTTAACACATGCAGATTAAACGACAAAACTAGCACAGCGGAAGATAAAACGAAACTGGATAAAAGAAATCCAACGGGGTGTCACGCCACATCTACCAAACACGGTAAACGCTACGGCAAACAATCTGCAAGTGTATACATCTATCTCAAAACATCAGTCTAGCTACATTGGCGCACAGGCCACAAAAACGAGGATAAAGGTGCTAAGCTACCAGGCTCTAGACATCGCGCTCGTCTAAACATCACCTTAAAGATACAAAGATAAACATTGGGACGACGCCCGGTCAGCGAATAATGCTGGTAACCCACCAATACCGTTAAGTATCATATATAGATAGATATAAGTCATAAAAACCATTTTCGAAACGGAATACATATATATAAGTCAAAACCAAGATCAACAGTCAACACAAGACTCATCACTCACAAGGATAACACGGGAACACATCTGTAACACCCCGTGTTACGACCCCTAAAATCAATTAATCATTTAACCAATTATCCCAAAGAAAGAATTAAATTACAATAATTAATTAGGAAAAGGCCCACCATAGTCCGTGGGCCCTCACCTCTAAACCCAACCCCTAGTCCTAAAAGGAATAGAGTTAGAAAGTCTATAGTATTTGGGCCCAATTAGGACTCTTAGATATATAAATAGGGGACATAGGAGGCACCTAGAACCCACACCACAATAATCTCTCACCACACAAGGAGTTCCAAGAAATCCCCTAGGAGAAATCAAGAAAGAAGAAAGACTTAGAGAAAGATCCTTCATAGCCGAGGAAATTATTTAAAGGCTAAGAGGTAACCCATGTCTCAACAAAACCTATTTTCTTAGCTATGATCTCCATCTTAGGCATCCCCCTATATTCTTGTGTCTTGATGAATTGTTTATGATATTGATGATGTGATCTTGATAATTGGTGATATGGTTCTATCTTCATAATCTTGATGATGATAAGGGTTTCTTGATAATTGTGTGATATTCTTGAGGAATTCGGATTCTTGATAATTATATGATATTCTTGATGAATTGTATTGGTTCTTGATGTAAAGGGATGAATTATGTTCTTGATGATTTAAATATAATTAGAGCCCTAGGATGTATCGTGAAACTCGTGTGGTGTTATTCTTGATATATTGAGTGGGAATTCGCATTTTTGGGTGTTAATTATGTTTAGAAAGCATGATAGGATATGTGCCGTATGTTTCTTGCTTTTGATCCGATTAATTGTCTACGTGTTGTCATCAATTGCGTTTAAAGGTGTCTAAGCATTGTTTCGGGTTCCACAAAGGTTCCCGGGGCGTTATTTGTGAAAATGAGTCAGTGGGGGTAGGGGACCCGCCACCTACCCACGGCCAGATTTGACGTCGCCGGCAGCGGGCAGCCGACTGCCCGCCGGGCACCCGCTGCCCGGAAACTCGTCACCGGCGGGCAGCCGGCGGGTGACCCTTCACCCACCAGCTACCCGCTGGAAATTGTCCCACCTCGGGATCCCGGCTTCCCCGTTTGATGTTCCCCCTGACCCTCGTGGTGTCCCAACGGACTCCGTTTATCGTGCCTATGTCTAGTTTGATGTTCGGGTACCATTCATAGGTTGAATGAGTCTTATATATTACATGCTAGTTGAATCGGTATCCCGTTTGCCTAGGTGTAAGAAGTATGAACCCCTTAGGATTTTTCTTAGTATGTGGATGATCACGCATAGGTTTCGTTATACGATTTCTCCCCCTTCCCAATGTGTCAATGTGGGTTGCATGTGCTTGCTATGTGTTATGTGTGCATGATACCCCAATTTGGTTGCGATCAAATTGGTTATTCCTGAGCTGCGGTTCAGAAGCTGGCTGCGGTCAGATTTACACTCTTGGGCTGCGGTCCACCGTTTGGTTGCGATCAAACGTTTTACATGAGCTGCGGTTCATATTCCTGGCTACGGTCAGATGACTACTCTTGGGCTGCGGTCCACTGTTTGGTTGCGATCAAACATTATGATGAGCTGCAGTTCATCGGTCGGTTGCGATCGACCCCTCCGTTTGCGATACGGGGCAGGGTGCTGCGGGGCCGTGTCAGAGCTATATGCGCTGACCTCATGTATGGCATGCGATTGGTCCTGTGGCGCCATCAAAGTGTGCTATGTGATGAGATATGGATGGTTTGGTGTTACGAATGTTATGAAAGCGTGACCATAGGATACATTCTAGTAAACCGTATATGCTTGGTTATGACTATTGGCTGTGCTTATCTCTATCTATCAAGTCTGTTCCCTATGCTTGTGAATTGTATGACTGTTGACTGTGCTTATCCCTATCTGTTGAGTCTATTCCCGGTTTAAAAGCTAGAGTCTCTTAGGATATATCTTCATGCATCAAAATGGTTTTTCTTATATCTATATGTATGCCTATATGTATTGTATTTCAACGCGTTGGAGTAGGTTACCAGCATCTCTCGCTGAACAGATATATTTGGCTTTCAGGCACAGAGAAGTAGACACTGGAGCGCGCTAGAGATTTGGAGCATAGAGTAGATAGTTTTCCCTTTCGGCCTGCGTGCCATGCTTATGTATTTACTGTATCGAGGATATTAGTTAGTTAGCCTGTGCACCTGGGTTCTCTAGCCTAGGTGTGGCATAGCACCCCGTACTCCATTATATTATGTTTTGGGATTTAATGAGAAATTACCTTCTTTATATAAGTTTCAAAAGTTTTAAAATTTCTGGGTGTTACAACATCCCAAACCACAAAGGTTAACCACACGCAAAGGATAAAGACTCACCCAACGGCAACACATGCCAAAACAACACAAGCCTCCGTGACTACACACGTCACGAGAGAAGATCACACAACGCCGGCTTTACAAGCCCACGCAACATCACCCATCACGAATTGGAATGCCTTCCTTATGCCCTTTTCCAACCTTATGGCTACCCCCAACCATGTATCTTCTTTCCAACCATTACCTCCAGGACCCCTGTACTTCTTAGTCCAACCTTATTCTCCCGGGACCGTCGTCTCCCACCAACGACCACCAACGAAAACCACCAATCACGGAAACACATGCCCAGATAACACATGTTGTCCCCCAAAAACGTGGACCCATCACTCAGGCCACAACTCCATAATCACGTCACGACCACCACGAGGACCGCTGCAATACCTTGGTGACTAGTGTTCCATAACACTAATCGTGCAATCCAGGTAAAGCCACACACGCACCACAACTCAACAAGAGTCAAACAACGGATCACAACGAACGTATGAAACATACTCAATCAAGGAACGGGCCACAGCCCAACGACAACAACGATGAATAACACAAGTTATCATCAACCAATCGAAAGGTACAAACCACACACATGCTAGCATTTAGACAACAAACTGGAATGCTTATCAACGGGGAAACTCAAGATAGTTCCGACGAACACACAAGACACCTCTTTGTCCAACGAAACTGGAATGCTTATCAATGTTGAACACTTAGCACGATTCAAGATTCCAAAGTCCTACATGGATACCTACCATATAGTTCTAGACGTACGAAACATCAAGAAGACACTCAAATAGTTCCACAAAAGAACAACGAGAAGCCAAAAGACCAAATACCGAGTCAAATAAATCACGGGGAACAAATCCCGAACGAACACCACAGTGTTCCCCGCGGGCGGACCCACGGGTAGGCCCCTACCCGTGGTTCCGCCCACGGGTACACTACCCACAAGCCTCTGTACCTGTAAGTGGGCGGCGGGTAGGGCTCTTCCCGCCGTTCTGCCCGCGGGTACATACTCCTGGGCAAAATAATCCCTTCGGGGATTTTCTTCTCCAAACACAAATTCAAGACCAAAACATGGCAAATCTCACCAAACACAAAAAAAATGACTTGAACCATGGAAAATGCCAAGCAATGGCACAAAGGAACCCTAAATGCAAGCTCTAGATATGCATTATCACAAGACAAATGCATAAACCCTCACATTTCATAGCAAAAAACAAGTAGAATCCAAGAAATCACATATAGGTAAGCAAAATAGGTTTTGTAGAGCATGGGTTACCTCTTGAAGACCAAAAGACTTCACTTTACACCACAAAAAGCTCTCCACAAGGCCTACTTTCCAAACCCACTTCAAGATTAAACCAAAAGATCATAAAGATCCTACCTTTAAGAAAAAGACAACTAAGATTGAACCAAAAACACAAGATGAACTTAGATCTTACCCTCCTAGATGCACAAATAGGTGAAAGGTTGAATCTTGGAAGCAAATCTTGGAATCTTGACAAGGGTCTCAACTTGGCTTGGAGAATAAGCTACACTTTTTTTTTCTAGAGAGAAGGTAGAACTAATTTCTAAGAATTGTAGGGAATGAAATGAAGAAGTCTTCTAGGTTAGGTTACAATACTAACTCTTGGTGAAAAGACAATGTAACACCCCAGATTTTCAAGACATTTAAAACTTATAATAAAGGTAGAATCTTATTAAATCCCAAGATATAAATACAAGCGTTCGGGGTGCTAAGCCACACCTGAGCTAGAGAACCCAAGTGCACAGGCTAACTAACTAATATCCTCAAAGCGTAAATACGTAAACGTGGCATGCAGGCCAAAAGGGAAACTATCTACTTCTAAGTTCTAGTGCACTCCAGTGACTTAATCTTCTGTGCCTGAAAGCCAAATATATCTGTTCAGCGAGAGATGCTGGTAACCCACTCCAACGCGTTGAAATACAATACATATAGAGATATATATAGATATACGAAAACCATTTTGAGCATGAAGATATATCCTACGAACTCTAGCTTTAAAAACTGGGAATGACTCGACAGATAAGGCCAGACGCAAGCAACAGTTATAACGAGCATATGCAGTTCACAACAAATAAGGCAAAGCATAATCAATGATCATAACCCAACATGAAAAATCCCCAATATAAATCCCATAGTCACATCCCCCAAGACACTCGTAATCACAACTCGTCCATGTCACAGCACATAACACACTTTGTTGGCGCCACAGGACCAATCGCATGCCCATACATGAGGGTCAGCGCACATAGCTCTGACACGGCCCCGCAGCACCCTGCCCCGTATCGCAACACGGAGGGGTCGATCGCAACTGACCGATGAACCGCAGCTCATCATAGTGTTTGATCGCAACCAAACAGTGGACCGCAGCCCAAGAGAATGTCATATGACCGCAGCCAGGAAAAAGGACGAACCGCAGCTCGTATAGAAACGTTTGATCGCAACCAAACGGTGGACCGCAGCCCAAGAGTATCAATCTGACCGCAGCCAGCTTCTGAACCGCAGCTCAGGATAACCAATCCGATCGCAACCGAATTGGGGTAACACACACACATAACACATAGCAAGCACATGCAACCCACATTACACATTGGGAAGGGGGAGAAAGCGTATAACAAAACCTATGCGTGATCCATCACTTACTAAGAATAGTCCTAAGGGGTTCATACTTCTTCCACCTAGGTCAACGGTATACCAATTCAACTAGCATGCAATATAATAGACTCATAAACCTACGAACGGTACCCGAAACATCAAACTAGACATAGGCACGATAAACGGAGTCCGTTGGGACACCACGGGGAACGGGGGAACATCAAACGGGGAAGCCGGGAACCCGGGTGGGATGAATTTCCAGTGGGTAGCTGGTGGGTGGGGGCCACCCGCCGGCTGCCCGCCGGATAATACTGTTCCGGGCAGCGGGTCGCCGGCGGGCAGCTGCCCGCCCGCCGGCCACCCGCTGCCGGGCGGTGTTTCACGGCCGTGGGTAGGTGGCGGGTCCCCTACCCCCCACTGACTCTTTTCACACACTTTACGCCCCGGGAACCGTTGTGGAACACGAAACCATGCTTAGACACTTTACAACGCAATTAATGACAATACGTAGACAATTAACGAATCAAATACAAGAAATGAACGGCACATAACCTATCATGCTTTTCTAAATATAATCAACACCCAAACATGCGATTTCCCCACCCGATAATCCAAGAATAAGATCATACGATACAACCTAGGGTTCTAATCACTTTTATATCAACAAGAATACGGTTCGTCTTCTTATTGCGAGATTCAGTAAGAATAACACATAAACATCAAGAGCATCACATAATTATCAAGAACAACACATAATCATCAAGAACTCCATATAATTACCAAGAACACCATAATTATCAAGAATCTCCCAATATCAAGATTATCAAGATCCCTCATGGGATCATCACATCAAACATCAATAATAGTCATTATATCTCGCCAATACACAATAATATGGGGGAAACCCTAAGGGGGAATTATAACTATGAAAATAGGTTTTGTTGAGACATGGGTTACCTCTTAGCCTTAATTAATTCCTTGGCTATGAAGGGTCTTTCTTTAAGCTTTCTTGCTTTCTTGATTTCTTCTAAGGGGATTCTTGGAGCACTTTGGGGTGGTGGAACGTTTATTGTGGTGGGGGGTTCTAGGTGCCTCTTAAGTCCCCTATTTATATATTTAGGAGTCCTGGTTAGGAACTAATATTATAGGCTTGCTAATTCTATTCCTTTTGGAACTAAGGATTGGGTTTAGGGATAAGGGTCCATGGTCCATAGTGGACCATATTAATTAATTAAAGGGAATCCTAATCGTAGTCTGAATAGTAAAAGGCCTACTTCCTTTATTCCTAATAGATAACTAGGTCTAGGATTCCCAATTAGAATCTGAATAGTAAAGGGTTTACTTTCTTTATTCCTAATAGGCTTAGGACTCTAATTTAGGCAAGGGTCCACGGTTCATGGTGGACCTTTGTTAATTAATTAAAGGAAACCTAACCGAATTAAATCATATTTAATTATTATTAACGGGATTAATTTAATAATTAATCCGGGATTGAAGGCCGTAACACGGGGTGTTACAGACAAGGATACCCTTACTAACCCTTAGAAAGTGTAAGGAACAAGGGAACTCCCCTCAAAGCACAAGGTACAAGCACAACTTTAAGGTTGACTAGTCAAATTCTAGTCCTTGAGTATTAAAAATCAGGATTTTAGGAATTAATTCCTCAAATAAAATAGGATTAATTAATCATTTAATCCATGGATTGAATGTGGATTTTTGGGGTGTCACATCCTCTCCCCCTTCAAAGAAGCTTCGTCCCCGAAGCTTGGGTACGACGAATTAAAAGCAAACGGTGAAAGCAAACGACATTGTGACAAGAAGTTCAAGAACAACTCTTTTGGTCAAAGATTCCAAAATAACTCACAAGGATTCCAAAGCAAAGAAGAAGGCATTTCAAATTTCAAGGATTGGCAAGAGGTCAACAACGGATAGATTGAGCATCAAGAACTCTAACGTCAACACAACCACCAATTTCTAGACCACAACCAAGACTACACTACTAATTCCAAACACCAACTTCCGAGCTAGCTAAACAGCACGGCAACAAGCAAAAACAAGCAAGCACACAAGGCACACGAGATGCAAAAATCGCGCCTAGGCGCCGATTAATCGGCGGCTAGGCGCTAGGCGCCATTGCGCCGCCGCGAGGAACGGCCTCCGCGGCCGGCCGCCTAGACCGCTTAACCGGCCGGTTCGGCGGTTTTTTTATTTTTTTATTTTTTTATTTTTTGAAAATGTCAGAAAAGTTTCGGAAGGCATAACTTTTGACTCGGTTGTCCGATTTGGACAAAATGCCGAAGGCGATTTGGTCCACTAATTTCTCAAAAAAATGCTTCTTTAGCTCTTAATTTTAGTTTTTTGTGTAATTAGATGGTTTAAACAATCTTTTGAACACTTTTACAACCACTTTCGTAAATAATTTCTAAGAAATAACTATAGAAACCTTATGTTTTATTACTAAATTTTAAAAATTTTAAATTTTAAATTTTATTTTTAATTAAAAAAAATAAAAAAAAATTAAAAAAAATTAAAAAATAAAAAATAAAAAATCGGCGCCTAGGCGCCGATTAATCGGCGCCTAGCGTGTTTTGCAACATTGCCACACAACAGACGAGGAAAACAAGGTACCTTCCACAAACAACTCAGGGTACCGCTCCCGCATAGATGACTCCAGCTCCCAAGTAGCTTCGTCAACCCCATGATGTGTCCACCAAACCTTCACCATCTTAACAGATTTCCTACGAGTGTCCCGAGTCTTGAAGTCCAAAACTCTGAGCGGCCTTTCTTCGTAAGACAAATCTTCATCTAACGGTATTACTTCTGGTGGTAAAACATGAGCCGGGTCGTGAACATATCTCTTGAGCTGCGATACGTGGAACACGTTATGCACCCTTTCCAACTCCATAGGCAACGCCAAACGGTAAGCCAAACTCCCAACCCTCTCCAGGATTTCATACGGGCCTATAAACCTAGGGCTCAACTTCCCTTTCTTTCCAAACCGTATTACTCCCCGGGTGGGAGATACTTTCAACCAAACCTTATCCCCAACGGAGAACTCCACTTGTCTTCTAGCCAAATCAGCATAAGACTTTTGTCGATTTTGAGCTGCTTTCATCCTTTCTTGGATCTGTTTAACTTTCCCGGATGTGTCAAGCAAATACTGAGGTCCCAGCACTATCGGATTGACAAGATCCTCCCAACAAAGCGGACTGCCACACTTCTGTCCATAGAGAGCTTCATAGGGTGCCATGCAAATGCTCGAATGATAACTGTTGTTGTAAGAAAACTCGATCAAATCCAAATGGTCCTCCCAACACTAGTACAAAAAAAGCTTTTAGAGTCACCCATAAAACACTTTCCGAGTCACCTATACAGGTGACTCGGATCTTGGAGACTGTGATTCTCCTCCGCTTTCCGAGTCACCCGTAAAGGGTGACTCGAAAAGCGGAAAATGATTTTTTTAAATATTTTAATATGGACTTTCCGAGGCACCTGCTCCGCTGCAGGTCCCTCGGATAGTCCTTTTTTATTATTTTATTAATTTGTTTCCGAGACACCCACTTACAAGTGGGTGCCTCGGAAAGTTACGATTTAAATATATATATATATATATATATATATATATATATATAAAAGCCATACACCTTGGGGTACACAATAGAGCCAAAAATTCTCGCTCAATTAAAACAACAAAATTTTGGTAGCATTAAACAACAGTAAGAAATATCTGAGTTAAGAAAATAATTAAGAATGATAGATTTTTGGATTCCCGATCTACAACCTTTGGTTATCCGATTTCCTATAATTTATAGCACACATCAACCTACTCCTAATGGATACTTCAGAGCATAGACAGATGCTCCAGCCTTCGACTTGGCTTGAGCTGATTTTGTTGATCGCTCCTTTGTTTTTTCATCTGACAGCAATAACTGCAGCAGAAAAATAAGTTACCAATACGCTCTTTACTGATGAAAGAATCGTAGAAAATCCCCATCTGCGGCCGTATAAAATCTATGGAGTTCTTCTTCATTGATTCTGCACAAACATTATTATGTCAAGTTCCACTGCAAGAGGAGAAGCCAATAATTCTGCAATATGCCATGATTAAAATGTGTGGAAAAGTTATTAATATTGTTCCGTGCTGAAAGGATTTCAATGGGAGAGCCTGTTCACACAATCAATACCAAGAAAGTGTCAACTAAATTAAGAATTTCCAAAAGCATTTGGATTGATCTAAAAATAACCTATCTGTCAAAGTAATTCCCTGATTTTCCAGCTCTTTATAAAGCCGAGGTAGCCAATTGCCAGGAAGCACACTTTGCTGAGGATCATCCTCAACCCTGCACCAAGAAAGGTAAAGTTGAATTCAGATGTTAATCTACCAAAGGAGGAGGAAAAAAATATTTTAGATGTAGTACATCAATCTCAATGTAAACATTATACAGTAATCAAAGATACAACTATACAAGTAGGATATGTGTGTGTGCGTGTGTTTTTTAAAAACATCTAAGGGGGTTGGGGATCAGTCCTGTGACCTATCGTAAAGTCACAGGTCTATGCCACTCAACCACAGTTGGGATTTCTGGACAAGGAGAGAGAACTTGAATATGTTTGTCGATCACTAAGTATCAATGGTTGCAGCAATGGCATACCAGTAGTAAATTAGTTGGGTACCTCAGAGTGGTGGTAGACTGTGTAGAGGATAACTCAAGCACAAATTCTGAAACATCATGAGGATACATATGCCCCTGATTAACTTCACTACTTTCTGTGGTGGAATCGTTGCGCTCTGGATTATCAGACAATGCTGTGGCAATAGATAGCACCAGAGGAAGATAACAGCAGAGCTAACATTTGCTAGAGCATGTAGAATTGAAAAAAATAATCAAACACTATTATAACCAATGGTGTAATGAAATCTAGCAGTAGCAATTCATGATATTGAAAGGAACAACACTAAAATTTCTGTTAAAGAATTCATTTAGAAAGTATGCACTATTCTGAACATGGGTAAAAAGACTATATCAAATCTTTGAGCTTGCACCATCCTGCATGCCTTTAACCAACATTCCAAAAGGATTCCACCTCTGGATCCATTTAAATGGGGGATAACCAATGTTGAAAAAATTGCTAGGCGCCCTCTAGGCGCCTGGGGACCACCTAGGGCGCCTAGAGCGCCTACGCGGGCGCCTAGGCCGCCTAGGAGGCCGGGCGCCTAGGCGCGAATTTTGCAACTGTAACACCCCAGATTTTCAAGACATTTAAAACTTATAATAAAGGTAGAATCTTATTAAATCCCAAGATATAAATACAAGCGTTCGGGGTGCTATGCCACACCTGGGCTAGAGAACCCAAGTGCACAGGCTAACTAACTAATATCCTCAAAGCGTAAATACGTAAACGTGGCACGCAGGCCAAAAGGAAAACTATCTACTTCTAAGTTCTAGCGCACTCCGGTGACTTAATCTTCTGTGCCTGAAAGCCAAATATATCTGTTCAGCGAGAGATGCTGGTAACCCACTCCAACGCGTTGAAATACAATACATATAGAGATATATATAGATATACGAAAACCATTTTGAGCATGAAGATATATCCTACGAACACTAGCTTTAAAACCGGGAACGACTCGACAGATAAGGCTAGACACAAGCACAGTTATAACGAGCATATGCAGTTCACAACAGA
Organism: Ipomoea nil; assembly: GCF_001879475.1. Lineage (NCBI taxonomy): Eukaryota > Viridiplantae > Streptophyta > Magnoliopsida > Solanales > Convolvulaceae > Ipomoea > Ipomoea nil. The sequence goes on from NW_017617577.1 coordinate 686,637, forward strand.
TAAGGCAGATAAGGCAAAGCATAAACAATGATCATAACCCAACGTGAACAATCCCCAATATAAATCCCATAGTCACATCCCCCAAGACACTCATGATCACCACTCATCCATATCACAACACATAGCACACTTTGTTGGCACCACAGGACCAATCGCATGCCCATACATGAGGGTCAGCGCATATAGCTCTGACACGGCCCCGCAGCACCCTGCTCCGTATCGCAACACGGAGGGGTTGATCGCAACCGACCGATGAACCGCAGCTCATCATAGTGTTTGATCGCAACCAAACAGTGGACCGCAGCCCAAGAGAATGTCATCTGACCGCAGCCAGGAAAAAGGACGAACCGCAGCTCGTATAGAAACGTTTGATCGCAACCAAACGGTGGACCGCAGCCCAAGAGTATCAATCTGACCGCAGCCAGCTTCTGAACCGCAGCTCAGGATAACCAATCCGATCGCAACCGAATTGGGGTAACACACACATAACACATAGCAAGCACATGCAACCCACATTACACATTAGGAAGGGGGAGAAAACGTATAACAAAACCTATGCGTGATCCATCACTTACTAAGAATAGTCCTAAGGGGTTCATACTTCTTCCACCGAGGTCAACGGGATACCAATTCAACTAGCATGCAGTATAATAGACTCATAAACCTAGGAACGGTACCCGAAACATCAAACTAGACATAGGCACGATAAACGGAGTCCGTTGGGACACCACGGGGATCGAGGGAACATCAAACGGGGAAGCCGAACTCCCGAGTGGGGGAATTTTCCAGCGGGTAGCCGGTGGGTGGGGGCCACCCGCCGGCTGCCCGCCGGTTTTACTGTTCCGGGCAGCGGGTCGCCGGCGGGCAGCTGCCCGCCCGCCGGCTGCCCGCTGCCGGAAGTGAAATCTCGGCCGTGGGTAGGTGGCGAGTACCCTACACCCCACCTACCCCCCACTGACTCTTTTCACACCAAAAACGTCCCGGGAACCATTGTGGAACCCGAAACCATGCTTAGACAACGCAATTAACGACAACACGTAGACAAATAACGAATCAAATACAAGAAACGAACGGCACATAACCTATCATGCTTTTCTAAATGTAATCAATACCCAAACATGCGATTTCCCCACCCGATAATCCAAGAATAAGATCATACGATACGACCTAGGGTTCTAATCACTTTTATATCAACAAGTATACGGTTCGTATTCTAATTGCAAGATTCGGTAAGAATAACACATAAACATCAAAAGCATCACATAATTATCAAGAACAACACATAATCATCAAGAACTCCATATAATTACCAAGAACACCATAATTATCAAGAATCTCCCAATATCAAGATTATCAAGATTCCTCATGGAATCATTATATCAATCATTAATAATAATCATCACCAATCATTAATACACAATAATATGGGGAAACCCTAAGGCGGAATCATAACTATGAAAATAGGTTTTGTTGAGACATGGGTTACCTGTTTGCCTTAATTAATTCCTTGGCTATGAAGGGTCTTTCTTTAAGCTTTCTTGCTTTCTTGATTTCTTCTAAGGGGATTCTTGGAGCACTTTGGGGTGGTGGAACGTTTATTGTGGTGGGGGGTTCTAGGTGCCTCTTAAGTCCCCTATTTATATATTTAGGAGTCCTGGTTAGGAACTAATATTATAGGCTTGCTAATTCTATTCCTTTTGGAACTAAGGATTGGGTTTAGGGATAAGGGTCCATGGTCCATAGTGGACCATATTAATTAATTAAAGGGAATCCTAATCGTAGTCTGAATAGTAAAAGGCCTACTTCCTTTATTCCTAATAGATAACTAGGTCTAGGATTCCTAATTAGAATCTGAATAGTAAAGGGTTTACTTTCTTTATTCCTAATAGGTTTAGGACTCTAATTTATGCAAGGGTCCACGGTTCATGGTGGACCTTTATTAATTAATTAAAGGAAACCTAACCGAATTAAATCATATTTAATTATTATTAACGGGATTAATTTAATAATTAATCCGGGATTGAAGGCCGTAACACGGGGTGTTACACTCTCCCCCCCTTACGAGAAGCTTCGTCCCCGAAGCTTTTAAATCATTGCAGGGTTAACGAGTCAAGAGAAGAACCGTGGTCCTATAGAGAAGGTATTCCACGGGGAAATTGTATACTTGCACGCCTATGTGTGTTGGGTTTTTGGGAGCGACTAGGTTTTACAGGGTTAAGAGAGTGGGTTTCAAACTTGAGGACACGGTGAATTCAGGAATTAGGATCAAGTTTTCGAGGTTGCAACTTAGGTTGTGAGGTTGCCACTTGTATGGAATTGTTAAAACATGGGATTGAGAATGGGGTCTGAAGGGTAGAAAGGGTTTTGAAATAAGGAAGGGGCCGATTTTCCGAGGGAGGGAAAGGAATTCGGCTAGGATGGGTTAAGGTTTCTCGATCCCAAGTGAATAATCTGGTTAGATGCTTTGATCACGATGCGCCGATGAGCTGATGATCCTCCTTCCTTGGTGTTGGTGCTTGCTTGACTTTAAGATCCTTGTTAGACCTTGCTTCCCAGGGTAAGGTTTCATCCTTCTCTTCTTTCTTGAGGGAATTTCCCGTGGTGATTCAACACTTACTTCTTTAATGCGCCCAAGGTCTTGACCGAGTTGGGTCAACCAAGCCAATCTCTTAGGGCGCATTTCCCAAATTCTTCCCAAAGTCTCTTGGGAGTCGATGGATTTTGGGTTGAATTTCTCTTCCTATTGAATTTCATCTCCTCTTTAGTGGATGAAATTCTTAGTAAGACTTCATGTCTTACCCGAGGTTCGGCATTGTTGTGCCCTGTTTGTGTTATTTTTAATGATGAAGGTGTCCTTGCGTGCTCTTTTTCTTTTAAAGCGCAGTCGGTTACCAAATCTCGTTGTGGGATGACTCGGCGAATTTACGAGTCACCTCATCTCCTTGTAGGTCCTTAATGACCCTTGAAGTCTTGGTGCGAATGTGTTCTTCACCCTTTTGCTTAGCACCATGAGCTACGTAGTTCTTGATTCCATACAACTTGTAAAGAGTCCTCTGATTTGCTCGAACGATGTCCATGGTTTGGAGGAGTCCCGGTCCCACCTTAGCATTTTGACTTTTAAGGTTTTCGTGGGTTCTTAGTACGAGTTCCCAACTCGCCTCCTTGGTTTGCGCAATCCTTTACGCCAAACATCCCTAGTCGGTTGTATCGTAGGATCCGATTTCAATTACTCGTGCAATGTAATTGATTGTGATTTCCCGATGGTGTCTCGTGCGTCAAGGTCTTTTACGTAGGACACTATGTTTAGGTGGTCCATGGTTCCTTACCCAAGACTCACATTCCTCAATCGAGGCACACAAGTGCGCCACAAATCAATAAAATGAGGGGTTAAGAAATCAGCACATTGTACAAGTGGGCGCGAGGTGGGCGGTCGTCCGCCTGCCAAGCTCCTGCCAAGGTCCCGTCAAGGACCCGTTGGGGACTCGCGGGAAAGTGACTAGGAATAGTCAATTCCTTCGGGAAAGACCCCAAAAATGCACAGATTCATGTCCTGACAAGTCCCATGCCCTTGTGCACAATAAAAGGGACTTGGATACATAGGATGACCCATCGTACAATGTTCATTGATCCTTAAGCACGAGTTCTAGAGGTAGATATTCATATATATATATATATATCTATGTTTTCTTGGTCTGGGTTTAAAAGGGGTGTAAGGAGTGCAAGGGCTAGGTTTCAAAGTCGAGGGGCGGATAGGGTCGATGTCTCAAGGTCGTAATATTGGAAGGAAGAGTTGCCACCTTGTACGGGTTCGTCTGTAATGAGGGATCAAGAGCGAGGTTTGGAGTGATAGGACGGATTCTTTAACGAAATGGTACTTGATTGGCAAGGGGAGGGAAAGGGGCTAAGGACTCTTGGCTTTGAGTGATTATGCCTGTTTGGGGCTTGGTTGTGGCGTGCAGTCGAACTGGTGATCCCTTTTCCTTGGCTTTGTTTGATTCTAAGATTTTCGTTTGATCTTCTCTTCCCGTGTCGAAGTCCCCTTCGTTTCTATGGCTTCCAGGGGAATTCTCGTGATGGTTTCCGTGCACGTTCCCCTCGGATGTCCAGAAGTCTGGACCCAGTCGGTTTAGTGGGTCAAACCCCTAGGTCTTGACTGCTAATCCTTGCCGAGGGTTCTTAAGGGTAAGGGGGGTTTCGGGTTAGTCTTTCTTGTTCTATTGGGTTTCATCCCTTCCTTGGTGGATGAAATTCTTAGCAAGGATTTATGTCCTCCTCGAGGTTCGGCCTGTTGCACCTATTTGACGATGTTTTCTGTAGCGAGGGCCCCTGACACATTGAACGTATTTGTTTGCCCGCTCTTGTCAACGCATGGCGTTCTTCGGTGGCGTACGTACAGGCTATGGTTTCTCGTGAAACCTTCACGGTTTTCGTGCAAGGGTTGGGTGATACGTATTCGTAACCTCCACCTACTTCGCCGATTCCTATCTAACAACTTATTTTAATATTGAATCAATGAATGTCGGTTCTTCACGCCCCTGGGCAGGGTAAGGGCCTTATGCTGCTCTACGTTTTTAACAGGGTTTCCAAACGGAGTGGGGATATGAACTTAGAGTAAGGGCAATAACAATTTAGGGTTTCCGAGGTTTTGGGTTAAGCGCAACGAAGGGTGAGCAAGGTCATGACGGTTGCGAATTTTCTCTTAGGGTAATTAAGGATTCGGGGTGGGAGTTTTCAACAAATAGGGGTATCAAGATGCTGGGGTTTCAGGGCGGATGATATTTTAAATTGGGGTGGTGGGGTCGCAAGGTGTCGCGATGTACTTACCTTGCACCCAAGGATTCGACTAATGGTGTCGTTCCTTTGCTACTTTAATAGGTGTCCTAGTTCTCCTTCCTGTTTGTTGTAGCCGCAGCCCGGGTTCGCCGAGATAAGGCAACTTGTCGGAAGGTGCATGTCATTTGTCTGACTCGGGGGTTATCGTGGTTACCCTGGGTTGGTGCGTATTGCAGTCCGTCCCTTTTTGCAGTCCTGACTGTAACACCTCTTCTTAGTAGTCATCCAAATCTTCCTTTTCTTTGGTCAGGGTCCTTGTCAAGTCTTTTGACGGGAGTTAGGACGAGGCGATTTATCGGGTAAGTGTACGTTACCCAGTTGTGGAAGTAAACTTACCTATTCGCACCCTTACCGGGTGTGGTAAGCGTAGGGGGGGGGGGGTTCATTTAAGTTAGAGAGGGATGAAGTGAGGGGAGGTTATGTGTAGGTTTCCCAAGATATAAATACAAGCATTCGGGGTGCTATGCCACACCTGGGCTAGAGAACCCAAGTGCACAGGCTAACTAACTAATATCCTCAAAGCGTAAATACGTAAACGTGGCACGCAGGCCAAAAGGGAAACTATCTACTTCTAAGTTCTAGCGCACTCCGGTGACTTAATCTTCTGTGCCTGAAAGCCAAATATATCTGTTCAGCGAGAGATGCTGGTAACCCACTCCAACGCGTTGAAATACAATACATATACAGATATATATAGATATACGAAAACCATTTTGAGCATGAAGATATATCCTACGAACACTAGCTTTAAAACCGGGAACGACTCGACAGATAAGGCTAGACACAAGCACAGTTATAACGAGCATATGCAGTTCACAACAGATAAGGCAGATAAGGCAAAGCATAAACAATGATCATAACCCAACGTGAACAATCCCCAATATAAATCCCATAGTCACATCCCCCAAGACACTCATGATCACCACTCATCCATATCACAACACATAGCACACTTTGTTGGCGCCACAGGACCAATCGCATGCCCATACATGAGGGTCAGCGCATATAGCTCTGACACGGCCCCGCAGCACCCTGCCCCGTATCGCAACACGGAGGGGTCGATCGCAACCGACCGATGAACCGCAGCTCATCATAGTGTTTGATCGCAACCAAACAGTGGACCGCAGCCCAAGAGAATGTCATCTGACCGCAGTCAGGAAAAAGGACGAACCGCAGCTCATATAGAAACGTTTGATCGCAACCAAACGGTGGACCGCAGCCCAAGAGTATCAATCTGACCGCAGCCAGCTTGTGAACCGCAGCTCAGGATAACCAATCCAATCGCAACCGAATTGGGGTAACACACACATAACACATAGCAAGCACATGCAACCCACATTACACATTAGGAAGGGGGAGAAAACGTATAACAAAACATATGCGTGATCCATCACTTACTAAGAATAGTCCTAAGGGGTTCATACTTCTTCCACCTAGGTCAACGGGATACCAATTCAACTAGCATGCAGTATAATAGACTCATAAACCTACGAACGGTACCCGAAACATCAAACTAGACATAGGCACGATAAACGGAGTGCGTTGGGACACCACGGGAATCGAGGGAACATCAAACGGGGAAGCCGAACTCCCGAGTGGGGGAATTTTCCAGCGGGTAGCCGGTGGGTGGGGGCCACCCGCCGGCTGCCCGCCGGTTTTACTATTCCGGGCAGCGGGTCGCCGGCGGGCAGCTGCCCGCCCGCCGGCTGCCCGCTGCCGGAAGTGAAATCTCGGCCGTGGGTAGGTGGCGGGTCCCCTACCCCCCACCTACCCCCCACTGACTCTTTTCACACCAAAAACGTCCCGGGAACCATTGTGGAACCCGAAACCATGCTTAGACAACTCAATTAACGACAACACGTAGACAAATAACGAATCAAATACAAGAAACGAACGGCACATAACCTATCAGGCTTTTCTAAATGTAATCAATACCCAAACATGCGATTTCCCCACCCGATAATCCAAGAATAAGATCATACGATACAGCCTAGGGTTCTAATCACTTTTATATCAACAAGTATACGGTTCGTCTTCTAATTCCAAGATTCGGTAAGAATAACACATAAACATCAAGAGCATCACATAATTATCAAGAACAACACATAATCATCAAGAACTCCATATAATTACCAAGAACACCATAATTATCAAGAATCTCCCAATATCAAGATTATCAAGATCCCTCATGGGATCATCACATCAAACATCAATAATAATCATCATATCTCGCCAATACACAATAATATGGGGGAAACCCTAAGGGGGAATTATAACTATGAAAATAGGTTTTGTTGAGACATGGGTTACCTCTTAGCCTTAATTAATTCCTTGGCTATGAAGGGTCTTTCTTTAAGCTTTCTTGCTTTCTTGAGTTCTTCTAAGGGGATTCTTGGAGCACTTTGGGTGGTGGAACGTTTATTGTGGTGGGGGGTTCTAGGTGCCTCTTAAGTCCCCTATTTATATATTTAGGAGTCCTGGTTAGGAACTAATATTATAGGCTTGCTAGTTCTATTCCTTTTGGAACTAAGGATTGTGTTTAGGGATAAGGGTCCATGGTCCATAGTGGACCATATTAATTAATTAAAGGGAATCCTAATCGTAGTCTGAATAGTAAAAGGCCTACTTCCTTTATTCCTAATAGATAACTAGGTCTAGGATTCCTAATTAGAATCTGAATAGTAAAGGGTTTACTTTCTTTATTCCTAATAGGCTTAGGACTCTAATTTAGGCAAGGGTCCACGGTTCATGGTGGACCTTTATTAATTAATTAAAGGAAACCTAACCGAATTAAATCATATTTAATTATTATTAACGGGATTACAGACAACTTGCAAAGCTTGGAGACCAGACCACACATGTGGACATCTGGACAACTGCTCTGTATCAAGCATAAACGAGATTAGTATCTGCATAAGCAAACATTGGATATAAATTCTTACAGTAACACTAGCATCATTAAACAAAAAACTATGCAATGAAATTGTCCAGACATAGGAATTCTACAGACGCTACAAAATCTGAATCAGAAACTCTGGGGAATTAAAACAACCAATTTTGCTAAATGAATATAAGGTTTTGAAATGCATCTTAAGGGAGAAATCCTCTATATTTGTAAATACTACCTGGCTAAAGTCGTAAAGTGCAAACACATTAACAAAGAAGATTATAGTTTAATTTTAATTATCCAAATATAAATTAATTAATATACATTATAGTTCTATTTGAATGATAGAAGTAAGAATACAACTTCAAGAAAGAAACTACTGGTGGACATTTTATCATAAATGTAGCGTTTTTTCTTCTATGAGACATTATGAATTTATATAGCATTGAAGTAAATCTAAGAATAAATAAATGCATCATACTTCAGGAAATTCAATTTATACTGCCACAAGTCCACAACCATTCAACCAATATCCCCAAAGTTTGTATCAATAAGCAGTCTGTATCAAAGACTCAAATAAAGCTTAAAAGTTTAAAAGTCATAGTAAAGGCTAAAGTGAAGAGAACCTGTCCACTGGCCAAACCAACAAACCAATCTGCAATGAAATTGTCCTCTGTTTCACCACTTTAGAGACTCAAATAAAGCTTAAAAGTTCAATATTCATTCACATAGACTTCATTGGTAGCACCTATACCTTTCCCTAACAAATAGATCATAAGAGATATCTCCAGCTTTAGGAGGGTTCACCATTAGCCCTAGTCAATCTTAGTTCAACAAAAATTCAAAAGAAATTTCTTAAAATATCATATATATAGCACACAATCACATACAATAATGTAGAAAATAGATTGGACAAAAATCAAATAATTAAAATTCGAAATAAATTAAAAATAAAAACAAACAAAAAATCTCATAAAAGAAAATACGGATAACTTACCGTCGACGATGCTGTGACGGATGGCGGCGAGCGGTGAAGCAGCCAAACGGCAGGCGGCGAGGTGGCGAAGGAAGCTGTTGTTGGCCGTCGAGCGAGGAGGCGTTGGCCGTCGCGGTTGTCTGCAGAGGGAGGCGAGGGGATCGGACGCTACCGGAGGCGGCGCGGTGGAGAGCCGGACGGTGAGCGCGGCGGACGGACAGCGTGGCGGGCGGTGATCGCGGCAGACGGAGGAAATCGAAGTGTGAGATCAGATCTGGCTTGTGTATGTCGAAGTAGTGTGAGATCAGATCGAGTATACGAAGGGTTAAGTGTTGAGTGGGAATCCGAGGCTCCCGTCTAAGCGGTTGCCTCGGGTTTCAATTTATTATAATAATGATATTATATTCGCGCGACTCTGGTCTAGGTGGGTGCCGCGGATTCCAATATTATTATTATAATAATATTATATTCGAGGCACCTGCTTAGACCGGAGACTCGGATTCTAATATTATTATTATAATAATATTATATATGTGGCACCCTTCCCCAGTTGGTGCCTCGGATTCGCATATTATTATTATAATAATAATCTTTTCGAGGCACCACTTTGTAATTGGTGCCTCGAAAAGTTCTCCTTTTTTCTATGTAAGACACCTTCACCTTAAAGGTGTAGTGGAAAACACTACTTATATTTCTAATTCTGTAGTAGTGCAAGACCCTTGAAAATCCAACATACAAGCTCTCAACATATCTTCGATAGTCTGGATAGTCCTTTCTGTTTGCCCATCGGTGGCTGGGTGGAAAGCAGTACTGAGACTTAGCTTAGTTCCAAGAGCTGCTTGCAAGGATTTCCAAAATTGAGACAAGAACCTTGGATCCCTATCGGAGACAATATCCCTCGGAACTCCATGATACTTTACCACTTGGTTGACATAAGCTTGAGCCAACTGTGTCATTGTCCAGGTCTCCTTCATTTCGATAAGGCGGGCAGTTTTAGTCAAACGATCAACTATCACCCAGATTTTGTCCTTACCCGAACGGGTCGTCGGTAGACCTCCCACGAAATCCATAGATATAGAATCCCACTTTCCTTGTGGAACTTCTAATGGTTGTACCAACCCCTTTACCTTACAACGTTCCGCTTTTACCTTCTGACAGTTAAGGCATTTCCCAACAAACTCTGCAACTTCCTTTTTCATATAAGGCCACCAGAAGAAGCCCTTCACGTATTTGTATAACTTGTCTCCTCCGGGGTGAACCGAATAGGGCGTGTTATGGCCCTCTTCCAAAACCTGTCGTTTCCACTGATCACATGACGCGGGTATGCATACATGGCCTTTGTACCTCAACACCCCATCTGTAGATAACTCAAACGGTCCCCCTTTCCCTTTAGCTAGGTCATCTCTTACCTTTGTCAAAAACGCATCCTTTTGCTGCTCTTCTTTAATTTCTCCAAGAAATGTAGGTACAATCCTTAAGTTATAGCAACGAACTTCTACCTCAACAAGTCGTCGATCCTTGGGAGGGGGTATTTCTTCTTGATGGTAACTTGGTTCAGCTCTCGGTAGTTGATACACAACCTCATACTTCCGTCCTTCTTCTTTACAAACAAAACCGGAGCTCCCCATGGCGATGTACTTGGCCGGATATAACCCTTATCAAGGAGTTCTTGCAATTGGGTCTTCAACTCTTGCATTTTTGGCGTAGCCAAACTATGGGGCCTTAGAGATGGGTGTTGTGCCTGGCATAGGGTCCACTGAGAACTCCACTTCTCTAGTAGGAGGCATACCCGGTATTTCCTCGGGAAATACATCAAGAAATTCACGGACTACGGGTATAGATTGAGCTACCTATCCTTTCTCCTTCAAGTTCTCGACCGAACACAGGTATAACTCATTGCCTTTATCCATATACCTCTTCATCTTTGTCATAAACACCAGCTTAATTCTGGGTTCTCCCAACTTTCCACGGTATGATACCCTTTTTCCCACTGGGTCCCCGTAGCACCAGCTTCTGATCTTTGCACAAGATTTGGGTTCTAAACCGCCCCAACCAGTCCATACCTAAGACCACATCCATCCCGTCCAAGTCGTACTGGATTAGATCGCTAGGGAACTCTTCTCCTTTGATATTGATCTTGATGCCCTCAAAAAGACGGTCACACATCCTAACTTCTCTTGATGCCACCTTCACGTTAAAACTCACTCCCGTGCCCCCAGATAAGCCCAACTTCTGCACAAGGCCGGGTGATATGAACGAGTTAGACGCTCCTGAACCAAACAAGACTGTTGCTGGCACGGATTGCACAAGGATGGTTCCCACTACTACGTCACTGTCACCTGTTCGAACTCCACTTAAGGTAAGCACCCTCTCTTGGGATGGCCCTTCCATTGGATGGTGAACCTCTATCCTCCCATGCCTTCTTACATCTCGGAATGCTGGCAAGGTAGCTGCACTAGGACTTACTCTTGTGGACGTACCACCCCGGATCCATCGTTCAATCATCCCAGAAGCATTGCTAGATTCGGCCAACTGAGATTTCTTAACCACTTCACTCACGTCTTCAAACGTTGCGGTACGCTGGCGAGGAGGCATCACAGACTTCTGCTACAACAACAAGGTTACCACAAAGAGCAAGCAAGCAAGACAGAAAGCAACACACATCTCACCGCGCAACCTAGAGTCCTAAGACTAACATTTAGCTTCTTAAGGTCGCATAGAGGTCTCAGAACACACTTAACCACTTAGAAAATCTAGACTTAACCCTTCCTAGGCTCAAACCTAGGCTCTGATACCAACTGTAACACCCCCCAAACAAGACCTATATAAAAGCCTTAACACATGCAGATTAAACGACAAAACTAGCACAACGGAAGATAAAACGAAACTGGATCAAAGAAATCCAACGGGGTGTCACGCCACGTCTACCAAACACGGTAAACGCTACGGAAAACAATCTGCAAGTATATACATCTATCCCAAAACATCAGTCTAGCTACGCGCACAGGCCACAAAAACAAGGATAAAGGTGTTAAACTACCAGGCTCTAGACATCGCGCTCGTCTAAACATCACCTGAAAGATACAAAGATAAACATTGGGACGACGCCCGGTCAGCGAATAATGCTGGTAACCCACCAATACCGTTAAGTATCATATATGGATAGATATAAGTCATAAAAACCATTTTCGAAACAGAATACATATATATAAGTCAAAACCAAGATCAACAGTCAACACAAGACTCATCACAGGATAACACTGGAACACATCCCAAACCACAAAGGTTAACCACAAGCAAAGGATAAAGACTCACCCAACGGCAACACATGCCAAAACAACACAAGCCTCCGTGACTACACACGTCACGAGAGAAGATCACACAACGCTGGCTTTACAAGCCCTTGCAACATCACCCATCACGAGTTGGTATCCTTCCTTATGCCCTGTTCCAACCTTATGGCTACCCCCAACCTTGTATCTTCTTTCCAATCATTACCTCCAGGACCCCTGTACTTCTTAGTCCAACCTTATTCCCCCGGGACCTTCGTCCCCCACCAACGACCACCAACGAAAACCACCAATCACGGCAACACATGCCCGGATAACACATGTTATCCCCCAAAAACATGGACCCATCACTTAGGCCACAACTCCATAATCACGTCACGGCCACCACGAGGACCGCTGCAATACCTTGGTGACTAGTGTCCCATACCACTAATCGTGCAATCCAGGTAAAGCCACACACGCACCACAAATCAACAAGAGTCAAACAACGGATCACAACGAAGGTATGAAACATACTCAATCAAGGAACGGGTCACAGCCCAACGACAACAACGATGAATAACACAAGTTATCATCAACCAATCGGAAGGTACAAACCACACACACGCTAGAATTTAGACAACAAACTAGCATGCTTATCAACGGGGAAACTCAAGATAGTTCTGAGGAACACACAAGACACCTTTTTGTCCAACAAAACACAATGTTGAACACTTAGCACAATTCAAGACTCCAAAGTCCTACATGGATACCTACCATATAGTTCTAGACGTACGAAACATCAAGAAGACACTCAAATAGTTCCACAAAAGAACAACGGGAAGCCAAAAGACCAAATACCGAGTCCAACAAATCACGGGGAACAAATCCCGAACGAACACCACAGTGTTCCCCGCGGGTGGACCCACGGGTAGGCCCCTACCCGTGGTTCCGCCCACGGGTACACTACCCACAAGCCTCTGTACCTGCGGGTGGGCGGCGGGAAGGCTCTCCACGCCGTTCCGCCCGCGGGTACATACTCCTGGGCAAAATAATCCCTTCGGGGATTTTCTTCTCCAAACACAAATTCAAGTCCAAAACATGGCAAATCTCACCAAACACAACAAAATGACTTGTACCATGGAAAATGCCAGGCAATGGCACAAAGGAACCCTAAACGCAAGCTCTAGATATGCAATATCACAAGACAAATGCATAAACCCTCACATTTCATAGCAAAACACGAGTAGAATCCAAGAAATCACATATAGGTAAGCAAAATAGGTTTTGTAGAGCATGGGTTACCTCTTGAAGACCAAAAGACTTCACTTTACACCACAACAAGCTCTCCACAAGGCTTACTTTCCAAACCCACTTCAAGATTAAACCAAAAGATCATAAAGATCCTACCTTTAAGAAAAAGACAACTAAGATGGAACCAAAAACACAAGATGAACTTAGATCTTACCCTCCTAGATGCCCAAATAGGTGAAAGGTTGAATCTTGGAAGCAAATCTTGGAATCTTGAAAAGGTTCTCAAATTGGCTTGGAGAATAAGCTACATTTTTTTTTTCTAGAGAGAAGGTAGAAATAATTTCTAAGAATTGTAGGGAATGAAATGAAGAAGTCTTCTAGGTTAGGTTACAATACTAACTCTTGGTGAAAAGACAAGGATACCCTAACTAAACCTTAGAAAGTGTAAGGAACAAGGGAACTCCCTTCAAAGCACAAGGTACAAGCACAACTTTAAGGTTGACTAGTCAAATTCTAGTCCTTGAGTATTAAAAATCAGGATTTTAGGAATTAATTCCTCAAATAAAATAGGATTAATTACTCAATTAATCCATGGATTGAATGTGGATTTTTGGGTTGTCACATAATTATTTTCCCTAATATAATATATTATAATATATTGTATTAATTAAGTGGTTGTGGTGCAAGTGGAAGATTAAGTCAGTTAGTAGCTTAATCGGTTAGGCAACTCAGGATATCCAGTTAAGCTTTAACTGAATATCTGCTTAGGTTGATGGCATGTAGTGTAACACCCCTAAAATTTAAAACATTGAATGCTTATAAAATAAAGGTCATACAATCATTAATCCCAAAACAGAGCATAACTAAACATAATTGTTGGGGGTGCTATGCCACGTCTGAGTTGGACAACTTAGACGCACAGGCTAAACTATCTAAACATCATAAATCCTCAAATCAATGTTAAATACATCATCATGGCACACAGGATGATAAGGAACTAACTAGCTAAGCTTCGGGTCCTCTAGCGCGCTCCGGAGCTACTCATCTGTGATGAAAGCCAAATATATATGTTCAGCGAACAATGCTAGTAACCCACTCTAATGCATTAAAAACCAATATAGTATATATATATATATATATATATATATATATATATATATATATATATATATATATATATATATATATATATATATATATATATATATATATATATATATATGTATGTATATATGTATATATATATGTATGTAATATATATATGTATATACATATATATATATATATATATATATATATATATATATATATATATATATACATGTATATACATAAATGAAGCGCAGCTCATTTATAACGTTTGATCGCAACCAAACGGTGGACCGCAGCCCGAATAGTATGTATATCTGAGCGCAACCAGATTATGGACCGCATCCCTATATGAATTTGTATACCCGTCCAATCGCAAACGGCCGGGCTAACAGCCGATGGTTCTCAACCAATCCAACTGCCTATATAGCCAATTGATCGCAACCAATTGGGGTATCATGCACAAATGACACATAGCCAAGCACATGCAACCCACATTAACACATAAGGAGGGGGAAATCATACATATATAACCTATGCGTGGTCAACCACATTACTATGGATACACCTAAGGGGTTCATGCTCCTTTCTCCTAGGTCAATGGGATACCAATTCGACTAGCATGCAATACACAAGACTCTCTTATCCTACGAATGGTACCTGAAACATCACACTAGACTCAGGCACGACGAACGGGGTCCAATGGGACACCACAGGACACGGGGAAACATCAAATGGGGAAAACCACCACGTTTCACACTGGAATTCCAGCGGGTGGAGGGCCACCCGCCGGCGGCACATCACGGGGCAGCGGGTGCCCGGCTGCCCGTTGCCAGGCGGCTTCATGGGGCAGTAGGTTGGTGGCGGGTACCCCTCCCCCACCTATCCCCCACTGACTCTTATGTAATAACTCGGTCCCGGGATCCCTTGTGGAACCAGAAACCATGTCCAAAAACATTTAAACACAAACGACGACACCATGTGATCAAGTAATGGATTGAAACCAAGAATCACATTAAATACATCCTAAAATGACTTCTAAACATATCAAGACTCAATACCCGAACATGCAAAATCCCACCCAAACATACCAAAAATATCACAATACGAAATCCACATTTTAACCCTAGGGCTCTAGTCATAATTAAAACACAAGATCATTGATATAATTTATCTTAGAATCAAGAACATCAAGATTAGCATATAAACATCAAGATCGTCTCATAAACATCAAAATTATCTCATAATCATCATATCAATTTCAAGAAAAGCCTTATCAAGATGCAAACACAGAATCATATATCGAAGGAGCCAAAGAAGGATATTATAGCAAGGAAAATAGATTTTGTTGAGACATGGGTTACCTCTTAGGGGTAAGGGTTCATGATCCATAGTGGACCCTTCTTGATTAAATAAGGAAATTCAATTCTCTTTTAATGTTAAGTAATTAAATAATTAATTTCGTTTAGAGGCCATAAGACGGGGTGTTACCCCTTCCCCACCAAACGGAAAGCTTCGTCCCCGAAGCTTAGATTTGCTGAGGTCGACCATCCTTCCTTATCCTACGGGTTCGTCTTGGTTACCTTGTGTGAAGAGCTCGGGGTAGCGTTCCCTCATGGCGTCTTTAAGTTCCCATGTTGCTTCTTCGGTTTCGTGATTGGACCAGAGGATCTTTACCATTTCTTGGGTCCTTTGGCGAGTGGCCCTTATCTTAGTATCCAGGATCCTTACGCGTTTCTCTTTGTAAGTCAGTGTGTCATCCAGGTTTACTGCCTCGTGTTGTAACACGTGACTTGCATCGTGCACGTATTTCTTTAGTTGTGATACGTGGAACACGTTGTGCACCCGTTCTAGCTCGGCGGGTAAAGCGAGGTGGTAGGCCAGGTTCCCGACTTTCTCTAAGATTTCGTAGGGACCAATGAATTAGGGACTGAGTTTCCCCTTCTTTCCGAACCTCATCACCCCCCGAGTGGGTGAAATCTTTAGCCAAACCTTCTCTCCTATGGAGGACTCGGCATGCTTCCTTCCCAGGTTGCCGTAGGACTTCTGGCAGTCCTGGGCGGCCTTTATTTTTTCTTGTATGCGTTTGACTTTTGTTCTGGTGTCCTGTAGGTATTGTGGTCCTAGGGTTACTGGATTGACAATGCCTTCGCAACATATGGGTGTCCTACACTTTTGACCATATAGTGCCTCGTAGGGAGCCATGCGGATGCTTGCGTGATAGCTGTTGTTGTAAGAGAATTCGATAAGGTCTAGGTGTTCTTCCCATATCCCCTGGAATTCTATCATGCAGGCTCTTAGCATGTCCTCGAGAGTTTGAATTGTCCTCTCGGTCTGGCCGTCAGTAGTGGGGAGGAAGGCGGTGCTCAAGCTTAGTCTTGTCCCCATGACCGTCTGTAGAGATTTCCAGAATTGTGAGAGGAATCTGGGATCCCTATCAGAAATAATGTTTCGGGGGACTCCGTGGTATTTCACCACCCGGCTTAGGTAGGCCCTGGCTAGTTGTGTTATTGTCCAGGTTTCTTACATGGCAATGAACCGTGCTGTTTTGGTTAGTCGGTCCACTATTACCTAAATTTTGTCCTTCCCTGTTGGCGTGGTGGGTAAACCTCCTACGAAGTCCATAGATATGGAATCCCACTTCCCTTGGGGTATTTCAAGGGGTTGCACAAATCCCTTGGGCCTATACCGTTCGGCTTTTACTCTTTGGCAATTCAGGCATTTGCTCACGAAGTCTGCGACTTCCTTTTTCATGTTGGGCCACCAAAACAACTTCTTCACATCTTGGTATAGTTTATCGCATCTGGGATGCATGGAGTACGGTGAACTGTGCCCTTCTTCTAGGATTTGTTGTTTTAGGTGGGGGTGTGTTGTGGGTACGCCCCATCTTCCCTAATAGTGGAGACTGCCATCATCAAATAACTTGAACGGCCCGTCCTTTCCCTGGGCCAGGTCGAGTCGTATTTTATCTAGCTCAGGGTCCTGTTGCTGCCCGGCTTTGATTTCTTCGAGTAGCGTGGGTATGATCCTAAGATTGAATAGGTGGATTTCCGAATTTGTTCTTCCTTGCTCGACTATTTCCAAATTCAACCTTTGGAAATCCTCACATAGTTCGTCTGACAGGACCCAAGTTGTATTGAGGGAGTGGTTAGTTTTTCGGCTTAGTGCGTCTGCCACTACGTTAGCGTTTCCCTCGTGGTACTGAATATCCAAGTCATAATCTTTTATGAGTTCCAACCATGGTCGCTGCCGCATGTTCAGATCCTTTTGAGAGAAGATGTAATTCAGGCTTTTATGGTCCGTGTAGATCTTGAATTGTACTCCATATAGATAGTGCCTGCAGTTTTTTAGGGCGAATACAATGGCCGCTAGCTCTAGATCGTGTGTGGGGTAGTTTTCTTCGTGGGTTTTGATTTGCCCGGATGCGTATGCTATTACCTTGCCATTTTGCATTAGTACGGACCCTAGTCCCTTTTTGGAGGCGTCGCTGAAAACTTCGAATCCCTCCACCGCTGAGGGTAGTGCTAGTACGAGGGCTGTGGTCAGCCTTTCTTTTAGTTCTTGAAAGGCCGAAGTTCAATTTTCGTCCCATCGAAAGGGGGTCTCTTTCTTCATGACTCTGGTTAGGGGTTGGGCTATCTTGGTGAAATCGGGTACAAACCTCCGGTAGTAGCCGGCCAAACCAAGGAAGCTCCTGACCTTCGGAATTGCCTTTCGTGTGGGCCATTCTTTGACTGCGTGGATCTTGGTTGGATCCACCCTGATCCCTTCCTTGGTTATCACGTGTCCCAGGAATTCCACGCTGTCCTTCCAGAATTCGCATTTGGAGAGTTTGGCGTATAGCTGGTTTTCCCTCAGAGTTTGCAGGGTTGTGTAGATGTGCTTCTCGTGTTCCTTCTTGTCTCGTGATAGACCAGGATGTCGTCAATGAAGGAAGTCATCTAAGTTGGGCCGAAATACTCGGTTCATGAGGTCCATGAATACTGCATGTGCATTGGTTAGCCCGAAGGGCATTACTGTGAACTTGTAGTGGCCGTAACGGGTTCGAAAGGCTGTCTTTGGGATATCTGGGTCAGCCACCTTTATCTGGTGGTATCCGGATCTTAAATCGATTTTTGAGAACACTCCTACCCCCTTGAGTTGGTCGAACAAGTCGTCTATTCGGGGAAGGGGATACTGGTTCTTTATAGTAACTTGATTTAGTTTCCTGTAATCGATGCATGGGCGCATGCTTCTATCCTTCTTTTTGACGAATAGTACTGGTGCCCCCCATGGCGAGGTGCTGGGGCGTATGAATCCTTTTTCTAGTAAATCTTGTAGCTGTGTTTTCAGTTCCTTCATTTCCATTGGTGCCAACCTATAGGGTGGTTTTGAGATTGGGGTAGTGCCGGGCACCAAGTCTACGGTAAATTCCACTTCCTTGGGAAAACATCTGCGTACTCGTCTACCACCGGGATTGTCCGAGGCTCGACTGTCTTGGCACTGAGATCCTCGACCGAGCATAGGAAGGCTTCGTGTCCTTTTGTCAGGTACTTCCTCATTTTCATCATGTTTACTAGTTTGACTTCTGAATTCTTAGGGGATCTGCGGTAGGATACTCGTTTACCGTTTGGTCCCCTCTATTCCTTCGATGGTGATCATTATATTTTTCTACATGCGATCGCACTTCATTACTTCGCCTGATGCTACCATGACTTGCAGGTGTACTATTGTGTTGGTGGTTATGACGAGTTGTGTGGCGAATTCGGTTGCTATGAATGAATTGGTGGCCCCTGAATCAAATAGTACGATGGCAGGGGTGGTGTGCACGAGGAAGGTCCCGGTGACTATGTTGCTGTCCCCGATTCGAGCTTTGCTCATGGTATGGATCTTTCCCTGGGTGACTCCTGTTTTCTTTGTGGGGACCGGTGTCATCGCTTCTTGGGGCGGGGTGGCCTTGGCGGTCTTCGATTTCCGAAGGGGGGTTGTGTGATTCTCCCCAATTTTCCTTTTGTATCCCTTGTGTGTTTCCGGCGGGCCGTATGGTATTTGTTGGAGTTTGGATGCATTGGTATAGGCTTCTTCGAGTGTCCTTAGTTTGTGTAAGGTTAGGGCCTTCCGGCTTTCGAAGTTGAGGCCTGTCACGAATTTTTCTATCTTGGTTGATTCTGTCGGTACTAGCTCGGGTGTGAGACGAGCTAGCCTGAGAAACTATTTCTGATATTCCGTGAGCGTGGCTGTTCCTTGCTTTAGGTGGAGGAATTCTTCGTACATAGCTGCCCTTATGTGAACGGGGCAGAACCGTTCTCGTAGTCGTACCTTCAGGGACTCCCAGTTGAACCCTGGTTCTTGTTTATAAGTAGGTCCCTCGTGGATCCACCAAAGATCGGCTTCGTGTCCGAAATAGAAGGAGGCTACTTCTACACGGTGTTTCTCTGGGCATTCTACTGCTTTGAAGATTTTCTCAAAGATTCGGATCCATTCTTCGAGAATCGTGGGGTCTTCTTCCCCGGAGAAGATGGGCGGCTGATGTTTTGAGATTTGGCGGTCGACTTCTGAGTTCCCTTTTGGCGGTGGTGGTGGTCGGTTATTGTTATGGAGGATAGCGTTGCTTAGTGTTTGGGCAACTTGGGCCAGTTGCTGCAGGTTCTGGATTAAGGATTCGTGCGTGAAGGAGTTCGGTGTCTTTGATTGCCTTCTTGTTGGTGCCATCCTGACGGTCTACAGGGCCAATATTATTTATAATGTTAAGTTAGTGGGTTACATCCTTACCTTGATGCGATAAGTGTTAGGGGGAGGTTTTAAATTAAGAACAGGATAGAGTGAGGGGGAGTTAGGCATGTAATGACAGGTAAACCCACATCCTCACCGCGCGTCCTATGTTTCCTGAATCTCATGTACCTAATACCAAGAGTTCAAGCTTAATGTCTTAAAGTCTTGTCTTAAGAGTCTTTTCCTAGGGTCAAACTTAGGCTCTGATACCAACTATAACACCCCTAAAATTTAAAACTTTGAATGCTTATAAAATAAAGGTAAAACTATCATTAAATCCCAAAATAGAGCATAACTAAACATAATTGTTGGGGCTGCTATGCCACGTCTGAGCTGGAGAACTCAGACGCACAGGTTAAACTATCTAAACATCAAAAATCCTCAAATCAATGTTAAGTAGATCATCATGGCATGCAGGCCGATAAGGAACTAACTAGCTAAGCCTCGGGTCCTCTAGCGCGCTCCGGAGCTACTCTTTTGTGCCTGAAAGCCAAATATATCTGTTCAGCGAATAATGCTGGTAACCCACTCTAATACTGGTAATTTCAACTCTAAGTAACAAGTAAATAGAGAAGTAATCAAATTGAGATGCACAGCGGAATAAATAAGTGTAAAGAGTTATGCCCAAACAATAATATTCAAGACTATAAATAAAATATCGTGTCACGTCGATCGTATGATAAAAGTTACATGCAACACGTCAAACTTGCTTAGAATAATTCAGGAGTTAAGCTCGGAAAGTTTGAGTTACATGCATACATGAAAACATGCTAAACCCGAAAGATTAAGATTAACAGTGAATAGTAAACGGGTTAGTCGGATAAGATAGATAGATAGAGCGAATTATGTAATTGCGGTATGTAAATGAGGGAGGCAATTTATAGTGGTTTGGAAGTGGCGTAATCTTCCTAGTCCACTTTACTCCATTCACTTCTAGGAGTAATTCACTATTTTCCACACACAATTCACTATCTTCCGGATGTCTTCCACACAGCTACACCCAACTCCGAGTGTCTCGCACATAGCTACACTCAACTACAAGTATTTCGCACACAGTTATACTCAACGCCAACTAAGTGTCTTGCACATAGCTACACTTAGCAACTACAAGTGTTTTGCACACAGCTACACTCACTAGAGTATTTCGCACACAGCTATACTCTTTTTACAATTACAAATACAAAGGTAATTGTATCTCTCTCCAACTATTTTTGGGACTATTCAGACTAAGTCTCTAAAGAATATTTGAGCACTTGCACTTGTTCACTTCTTATATCGTGTGTATTCACCTCTCTGTTATGTCTTCAAGTCTTCATGGCCTTTTATAGGAAATCAAATATATCCGTTGGAGTGGGATAATTTGATATTTGAATTTTGAATCTTCATAGCCTGATATTGTTGACAATGGTAGGTCTTCAATTTGATTTGATTGTCAACTTACCTGACAAGATAATATTTTATTTCAACTTGACTTTCAAGTTGTTTCTTTAAAATATTATTATTCTTGTCAATTTTGAATTTCCAACGTATCTTTGAAATAAATCATTCTGATAGAATTTATTTCTAGGATAAGTTTTTTATATTCATGTCTTCATAAATATTTCTCCCGTTCTGATCATATCTTCAGGCAATTTTGGATTATTGTGGCATGTGGGTTGATTCAAAATAAATTCCTTCGAATTTATCTATTTTCAGATCATCTTGCTTCTTTGCCACATTTTGCTCCTTTAGAACATTGTGCTTGCTTAACTTGAACATTGTGCTTTTCTGATTAGGTCACATTGTGCTCCTTTGGACACATCGTGCTCTTTTGGACAATGTGCTCCTTTCAGACATTGTGTTCACATCTTGCTTGTACACATCGTGCTCCTTTGGCACATCTTGCTTGTCCGCATTCTTGACTTGCAAAAAATAAGTCCTTAAGGGGGGGGGGGGGGATCAATCATGAGTATGATCGTTTCATGTAAAGACTTCTACCATTTTATCGTTAAGCTCATCCGATCATTTGTTGCAACGCCATTCCTTTATGCTTCTTTCTCGGATGAATACTTGTAGGACCAAAATTAATTTTCCAAATTAATTTTGTTCTTCACATGGTAGATTTCCTTTGACTCGATATTCTGGATTATGATGCTTATACTAAAGACCTAAATTCTAAGGGGATCTAAAGTACATTTGGCTCATCAAAACTTTATTACAAAAATATTCCTATCAATTTTCCCCCTTTTTGATGACGCCAAAACCTATACTAAGTCATTTGGCATTTCCTTTTTAAAAGAAATATTTTTTCAAAAGATTTTATTATTCTTGACATGGCCATGACGAGTTTAATGTTTGATTTTGACTCTAGGAAAGGTATTTTTAGCAACAAAGTTCCTATTCGCATTTTTGGATTTTGAATGTTAATGAATTTCGTAACTTTTCCAATTATGCGATCTTTACAAGCTAAGCTAAAAATGTTACCTTTCAAGACAAATAAAATAACAATAGATAAAATACTTAAAATCATCATAAACAAATAATTGAAAACATCATTGAAAATTGTCTTATGGTCATACTCCAAGTTCGTAGACCATACAAAAATATTGTGACATTAATCATACAAATCACTTGATTATTCTACTTCTCCTTTCCTCTAGCACATGATTTATATGATTCTTAATTTCAACAAAATTGTTACTAATAGCATAATATTTGCATACCTGCCCAATCACGTAGTAGTTGAATGCTTCAGTAATATTATTCCCGGGCAGTATACTTTCTTCATACCATATGATGCATTCTTCTAGACTTCTGTCTCCTTGAAGCTCGGCATCATTAACTTTGATGTAGTCTCTAAGCACCATGATCATCAAAGATCTTGCATAGCTCTTGATTCTCCTGAAATTCTCATTCGAAACCCACATGTTATGGTCACTTGGACCACTCTTCTTCATCCCTTTTGGTAGATCAATCAAGGTTGCCAATCTTGGCATTTCAACTCTACCATCCTTTGGTGTGGATTCCAAATAAAGTGCTGCTTTGTTGTACCAATTTATTTGTTCTTGATTTCCTCTTGCACAAATAATTTCATGAAATAATCGGTTAGTGGTATTGGTACTGCTTGATCCTCCTGGACTGCCTGCATCACCACCGAACCAATATTCCATCCCTCCTTTTCTCGCAATATTGCTTCTGCCAGCAGATCTGCCTCCTCCTTTACTACTGCTTGTACCAATATTTCTGGTAGCCATGGCAGTCATTATCATTTCCAGTATGCCGTCTGAGATATTTTCATATGAACCTCGGAGGCAGCCAACTTTGGT